>NC_092341.1:145342500-145372500 GCF_046630445.1 Rutidosis leptorrhynchoides
ATGTTATTTAAAATGTTGTTATTATTTAACTTCTCTAAGGTGTAGATGTTTTAGATATGTATCTTAAAAGTTTAAAGAATAATAAAGTATGTTCTCCTAGATAGTTTTATGGAGTATTTCGATATTTCTTTACATAATAATAATATGTTGACTTTATATTTCTAATTTTAGTTAGAAATTGACAAAACTACAAAGTATAAGGTCTAATATGAATTAGTTAAAAAAAATTAGAGTCTCAAACACGTGGCTTACTCCCCACCTCTCATTTTTTGGTCATCTTCCTCCCTTGTTTGTCATCTCATTCAAATTCAAAACTCCATTAAAACACAGCAACGATCCGTAAAAATTATGATTTTTATATTAAATTACAGAAAAATTACTAATAAATATATGAAAAGAAGGAAAATTTCACTGGGGCAGATGCCCCATCTGCCCAAAGGTAGTTCCGCCCTGGATGTAAGGATCATACGGATGGCTAAAATACACATCCTATCGGGAAACCCGAACAAAACATACCTCGGCGCGTATTACCAAAAATCACCTAAATTCGTATACCCGACATATTTTGAATAATAATAATAATAATAATAATAATAATAATAATAATAATAATAATAATAATAATAATAATAATAATAATAATAATAATAATAATAATAATAATGAAAATAATGATAATAATAATAATAACAATAATAATAACAATAATAATAATAATAATTACATTCCTACCACCTACTACTCAATCGTAATTCGTGACGTTTCATTCTGTCAAGTTCCTTTTTTACAAAGAACCAAATCTAATATTCCATAGTTTCTGAGTTTCCGATTGGTAATAAGAAGGTATGTAAAATTGATAATATTGCTGCTTTAATCAAAATATATATAATAATTGATAATATACATACATGGATTGATAATAATGTATATTAATTAATTAATTGATAATAAGACGTGTAAAATTGATATTTTTTATATATATATATATATATATATATATATATATATATATATATATATATATATATATATATATATATATATATATATATATATATATATATATATATATATATATATATATATATATATATTATTTTTACATAATTGGGACCCGATACTCATGAAGAAACTCATTAAGTAACGGGGACCCGTAAAGTATGGGTTCGGGTTTGAGACGAAAATTCTTAATCGAGTTCAGTGCCGGAATAATCTATACCCGTCTCATACCCGACCTGTTCCATCCCTATCGGATCTTCACCCATTTTCGAATTTTGATATTTTTCTAGCTTATGGATTATTGTCTAGTGTTGGCATCTATGTAATATATTGTAACATATTCAAAACTAGCAACTTTTCATAGTGAGGGTCATAGTACCCGAATTGACTATTTGCTGCTTCGCAAAGCGGACCTTAGGTCATGCGGTGACTGTAGAATCCTGACTGCCTGGACATGGCCCATCCAACACAGATTATTAGTCATAGACTTAATTCTGCATAGACGAGCTACTAGGAGTGTGAGACCTGCACGATCTAGAATCCTATGGAAGAATTTGAATGAAGAGAAGGCCGAAACTTTTAAAGCTTCGATTCTAGAAAGAGTTGAGGCAGGAATGGATATTCTAGCCCATGTGGATGCGGATTAGATGTGGAATAGACTGGCGTCCACTATTAGAGATGTAGCCTAGGAATCCCTAGGTGTGGGAGTAGGGACATCGAGGGGACACATGTCTAGTAGAGAATCTTGGTGGATCAGCACCGCGGTTCAAACCAAAGTCGTGCTCAAGCAACTGAGGTTTAGGGAGCGCATTTCATGTCGGGAGCGGACACCTGAGGATAGAACTAAGGCAGAACAGAGATATAAAGAAACTAAAAGAAAAGTTAAAAAGGTTATGGCGCGTGCAAAAAAAAAAGCATATGAAGATTTGTATAAAAAAACTAGAATCTAAAGAAAGAGCAAATGATATCTACAGGATTGCAAAAGCTAGAGAGCGTAGGAGGAGGGATATAGATAACGTCAAGTTATCAAGGATGAATCCGGCCATACCATAGTGAAGGAAGATGAAATTAGGAAGAGGTGGGAAGGGTATTTCTCCTCTCTTTTCGTCGGTGGAGGAGCTGGGCGTCAAGTCGATTTTCAAGACTAGGGTGTAAGACAATTCTGAAATAACAATTTCCGTAGGAGGATCAGCCAGGAAGAAGTAAGATTGGCACTACATAAGATGAGGAGAAATAAAGTTGTTGGACCAGATCATATTCCCATAGAGGCATGGCGATGCCTTGGTGAGGATGGTGTTAAGTGGTTGACGTGTCTTTTCAATATGACGTTTAGAAGCTATAAAATGCCTACGAAATGGAGACTTATCGAGATTATTCACATATACAAAAGTAAGGGGACGCTCAAATTTGCAGTAATTATAGGGGCATAAAATTACTTAGTTATACTCGGAGGTCCTCACGAAAGCAATCTGTCTACCCTGGAGTAGAGAGAGGGGGGATGACTTTCTCTTCCGGTGGGTGGAGAATTTTTCTCAACTTGTGCCTAGAAAGACGACTTCTCTTCTATTTTAGGGTAAAGGAAGAATTGTCAACAGTTCACCTCCTCCATATCTCGCATACGCGGGATTAGGTATTGTTATTGTTGTTGTATATTCAAAACTAGAGGAAACAATGAAAATTGTTAACTATCAAGCAAGTGCACTACTTGTCGGGTGACATTACTTGTAAGACATTATGATGTCCTCACAGGAGGTATCATTTCATGTTTAAACCAATTGAACACCAATAATGGTAGTATATATTGATCCTATAGGGAGGTTTTACCGGATTCGTTCACGGACCCCTACCCGGAACCACTGCCCGAATGGATGTGTTCTCGGGTACCGTCGATCGGGTTCGGATTTCCGCCCGAACGTGTGTGTTACGTGCAAATGATGAGGGTCGTTGAAAGAAATGATCTACTGATGCCAAAAAAAAATCGCCGTTAAAAAAAAAAAAACAAAAAAAAAAAAAAAAAAACAACTCAAGAATTAAACGAGAAGGAAAAAGGGTTTAAAAACGGTCACAAGGATATATTCATATGAGTTAGTAAAGTATGATTTGTTCTCCGGAGTAACCCAAATAGAAAGAACTTCGTCTGTTTATCCGTATAATAAATGCTATTTTGTTTGATTTCTTTTATAAATCAAATAATAATAATAATAATAATAACAAGCTGGTCATATAGATGAGCATTTTCATTGTCAAATGGTCACTAATTCTCGATTTCTACTTCATCCATCTCAAAAAAGTCTCCACCTCATTACTATGTATGTCCCAAAAAAAATATTTCACTTGCAATATATAACTATTGATTATAAAACTCTCCGATTTACTCTCATTTAATACTCTCAATCATTTATTGTAAATATAAAAACTAAATTAATATTTATCAAACCTATCTTAAATTTAAAAAAAAAATTTACGAGACACTTATTTTGAAACGGATGAAATAGCATTTAAATTAGCATTTTATTTTGTGTATACCTGTAGAGATGAGCGACACAATCCATGATCTCAGAGTGAAAATAGTGTGCAATTCCAAGGCGTTGTAGGCGATCCACCATCCAACTTCGTTCAAACATGTCAACAGGGTATACATTTGGGACTGTAATGGAATAGGTCATGTCATTAACTTGTTAACGATATTCAAATATTTAAAACCGAAATATAATTGAAAATTTATTTTATGTATATATCATTTAACAAACGCCCAAAATTTAGTGTTAACCTTGACCAAAAGAGTCCTTTCACCAGTTTTAATTTTTGTTTTTTTTTTTTTTTTTTTAAAAGAACCGCACTTATCTAATGGGTAAATACTGTTTTCCGTGGAATCTATTAAATAATTCTACACTTACTCCGGTCGTAGTGTGCAAGTGTGTAAACTTGAGAAACCCATGTTCGATACAAACCAATTTTTTTTTTTCTTTTCTGTTTTCTTAACTTTCAACCTTTCTTCTTTTATATTTACACTCTGCCCCATCCACACTTTTTTCTTTTCATTTTTAAACCATCCTATTCTCCCGTCCCATTTAATTTTTCATCGCACACCCTCCCACTTTTTTTTTATAAATCTTCCAACGAATTTTTTTTACAATACTTTGTTTTTTTTCCCTTTATAAATTTCTTCTATTTCTTTTCTGGCATTGTAGTATTAATTAACAAAGCATTCAAATTATGTGAGTTTTATTAGTTTAATTTTTAAAGTTTAAATTATGTGTGTTTTATTAGTTTAATTTTTAAAGTTTAAATTATGTGTGTTTGATTTGTTGAAACGGATTAATGACTTTTTCATTATATTATATACATTAACGTTTTGTATTTTAATTGAAATATATATATATATATATATATATATATATATATATATATATATATATATATATATATATATATATATATATATATATATATATATATATAAAAGTATAACAAAAGTTTTTTCGCACTCAGCGTAGCGCGCTCACCACATGCTTGTTTAATTAAATTCATATCGTATCATAAATTAAAAAGAAAGTGAATTTTTACCCACTCCATGATATTTTTCATGCGTTATTTCTCATTTGTTTTATAAGCGGATTTTATTTTTATATAGTTTGATTCGATAAATTATCTATTTAACACCCCTACTCGCAATTAAACAACTACACACGTACTTTACATGATTAAAAGACTTTAGATCTCCATCTATTCTATACATATATATGATGATCATTAAGAATTTATTAATAATTAAAAATAAACATATATAGTCAACTTTTTTATTTGTAAGTATGTATGTATATATTTTTAACGGGTCAAATGGGTGATATTACCTCCTCCATTGAATTTGGCAACCAGACTTGTCAAATATGCAAGACAATTTTCATCTTTCGTTTGCATGTATACCATGGTTGTTGGTGCTGCAGATAGCACAAAAGATCCATTTTCTTCTTGAAGTTTTAGAAGCTTTTCCCAGTCAAGATCTTTCACCCCTTCCAAGCTATAATGCAAAATTGTTGCTGTCTTGTAAAGTATGTCCTTTGGTATCCTAAAAAATATCAAACGGAGTAGTATGCAAAAATAGATCTTTCGTTATTCAAAGGATATAGTAAGTCAAGAAAATAAGAATCAAATGGACTAACCTTTTCAGCTTCATATCTCGGATTGCATATATCCTTTTCAAGATAGGAGAATCGTTTGGCATTTGGATATCTATTTTTCGTGCAAGTTCAATGAGCGTGGTGAACCCTAACTCGAAACCAGATGTAAAATGTTCTTCCTTCTCATCTCCGATCTTGTCCAAGTTTTCGTACACAAATTTCATTCCTATATATACCAAGAATTAAGCTAATTGTAAGATATTTGATGACGACTGGAATTTGAATTATAATGGATGAGGTCATGACAGTAGAAGTTTTGGTTTGGTCGGTTTACGATTTATTTAGTTTATTCGGTTTTTACGAATATTTTTAAGCACCACTAACCAAATCAAATTTGTAAAACCAAATCAATCCGATAAAATAAAAAAGTGGTTTATGTGGTTCGATTGCAGGTTAAACAAAAAAAAAAAAAAAAAAACTCATTGATGAAAAAGTAAGTAATGAATATGTTAAATTGATATAATTAAGTCTCAAAAGCACCGGTAGACCCGGAGATCGTTGTATGCTACTTTCTTCTGGGAATCACTCCGACGGGTTCAAACGCCGGAGATAAATCAGAGTTGTGCTACTGTTGCTACTCCTAGTAGCAATTTGAAGAAGCTTTCTGGTACCAAGTCTATTTCTTGAACTCAGCATTCTCTAAAGAAGAAATTAAAGACGCGGTTTGGTTATGTGGTTGTGATAAATCGCTAGGACCGGATGGTTATTCTTTCAGATTCATTAACTATTTTTGGGATATGATAGAAGATGATATATATATATATATATATATATATATATATATATATATATATATATATATATATATATATATATATATATATATATATATATCGTTGATGCAACACCTCATTTTTTCTTTGATCCCGAAAAGGAAAATACGATTTATGTCCAAGACTACATACCAATCAGTTTTATTCGTATTAAGTACAAAATTATTGCGAAGCTTCTCGCAAACAGGTCGACGCAGGTTATTAATGACATTATTAGTCCCGCGCAAACAACTTTCATTAAAGGACGTCAAATCCTGGACGGTCCTCTCATTATCAATCATTATCAATGAAGTCGTTGAATGGTGTAAAAAGAGACATAAAAAAACAATGTTGTTCAAGTTTGACTTCGACAAAGCTTTTGACTCTATTCTTTGGGAGTGTATTTTTTTCTATGCTCTCTAACCTCGGTTTTAATGCGAAATGGGTTAGTTGGATACGTGCTTGTCTCACGTCTTCTCACGCCTCCATTCTACTCAATGGCAGTCTTCGTCTGAATTCAAAATAGGACGTGGGCTTTGCCAAGGAGATCCTTTATACCTCTTCCTATTCATAATTGGAAAGGAAGGCCTTTATGTTGCGATGAAAGACGCCATGTGTAACTCAGCGTTTAAAGGCATTTGCATGAGGAATAATCAGTATGGGGAGCTTGTTTCTCATTGTATTATGCTGATGATGATATTTTTGTTGGTGAGTGGGATGATATAAATGCCTTGAATCTAGTTACGCTTCTCGGATTCTTTTTTGTGGTGTACGGTCTGATAATAAACCTCCGTAAATCCAATTGGCATTCGCGAGCATGAAGTGGCTCGTCTTTCCGGGATCATGGAATGTTCAAATGCATCTTTACCTTTCCATTTTTTATGTCTTCCTGTAGGCCTTAACATGTCAAAAGCGGCCAATTGGGATCTGGTCATTGCAAAAATCAGGAAACGTCTTGCCTTGTGGAAGGTAAATATGTTATCTTTTGGTGGTCGTCTTACATTGATCAAATCAGTTCTCAGTGGTCTTGAAACTTGTTACTTGTCGTTATTCAAAGCTCTGTTTCATGTTATTAGATCGATGGAGTCTTTGCGTGCCTCGTTCTTTTGGGGAGGTAAGGATAATGCTAGAAAAATTTATTGGATAAATTGGAGACTTATACTTAACTCTTACGATAAGGGAGGTTTAAATGTTTCAAGTCTTGCTTCCTTAAACTGTGCCCTTCTCTACAAATGGAGATGGAGGTTTCTAGTAAACAATGATGCTTTATGGTTTAAGGTGGTTACTCGTGGAGGTGTCATTACTTCAAATAAATAGCTGTCATATGCTAATGCGTGTGTGAAATTCACACAAGCAACCAAATTCAGCCTTCTCTCATCTCTATCAAGTTGGGTAATGGCTCGCTTACTAGTTTCCGGTTTGATCCATGGCTAGAGGGGATCCCTCTTGCTAATCGTTTCCCTCAGTTATTAGCTTTAAATGAAATAAAATCAGGCACTGTTGCAAATCGTTTTATCGAACGCGATTGGTCTTAGTATAGAAGGCGTGATCCTCGTGGTGGTATTGAATTATCTTCCTTTTACCAGCTGCTCGATCTCCTTCTAAATGTTTCATTATCTACTAATGTTGATGTTTGGATTTGTAATGGTCATTCTACATATATGTTTAATGTTGCCAAAGCAAGAGTTATGATTGACCAACATTCGCAAGCTTCTTATGCGCTTTCAATTATATGGTACTCTCATTTTTCAATTAAAATCCTCATTTTTATTTGGCGTTTAAAGATGCATTGTCTTGCTACAAAGGATAATCTTGCGCTTAAAGGTGTTTTGCTCGCCAATCTTTCATGTGTTTAGTGCGAATTGGACCAGAAACAGAATTTCATGTGTTTGCTACTTGTGATATTAGTAGACAAATACGGGCTAACATTGGTTCATGGATATGCATTGTTATTCCGACTTAGAACTCGATGGACGACATGTGGTCTTGGTTTAACAGTTTTCCTATTCACGGAAAGAAATGGATAGTTGTGAGTAGTATCTTCTTTTCTTCTCTTTGGAACATTTGGCGTCTTCAAGTATCCTAACTTCAGATCCGTTCATGGTTTAGATAACATTATTGTTAAATCTTTCGTTTGGTTATTCTCTAGATACAAAAATGCTAGGATTAATTGGTCCGTGTGGTTGTAAAACACATTCGACACTATGTAAGTTTTGTAGCACTTCATATTTTTTCTAGCTTCTTGCTAGGAAAGTTTTTTTATAAAATCTTATGCCGTTTAAAAAAAAAGCACTGGTAGACCCTATGAAAACTCATATCAATTACTTGTAAATGTATTACTCCATAGTTACTTCGTGTTTTGTGAATGCTATAACGACACATTTATAGTTAAACAATCGTTAAAGTCTTTATATATATATATATATATATATATATATATATATATATATATATATATATATATATATATATATATATATATATATATATATATATATAAAAGAGAGATTAGTTTAGCCTAATTGTCATAAGTGCCATATTTATAGGGAATAGTGACAAGTGGAATTGTCAATTCCTCAAAATGTAATGGTTAGAAATAAACTATAATTAACAAGTTAGATAACCAAAAAAAAAAAATAAAAAAAAAATCGTTTTTTGAAAAGAAATATATGAAAATGAATTAATTAAATATATTATATAGATATAGATCAGAATCAAACGTGAATATCCCATCCCTTTTTCAAAAATCTTATCTCTTCCCTTTTAACACACTAAAGATTGTGAAAAAAATTAACGGCTCTAAACAACTTTCATTTTTATGCATTCTCCAAGAACCCGCGAATTTTGAGATTACCTTCCCTAGATCTTATCAGGGAGGTTTCAACTTTGGTGAGTATATCTACTCGCAAATAGATATCTATCTTAATGTTTTATTAATCAATAAACTGAAGGTGTCATAGTGTACTTAATTCATGTGCCCTTAAAAGAATACTTAACAATGATGATTTACATTTATTTTTTTTTTTTTTGAAAGGCAAGTAATATATTATATAAAAAAGAACATTACACGAGAACCTAGCAAGGAGCTAGAGAAAACAGAAAACACGAACTAACACACAATCCCACAAACATACACACAACTATAGAGGGCACATAAACACGAAGGTATTAAATACACACGACACGAAACCTAATAAAACTAAGTTTCGGACTAAGTTTCGGAGTCCGATGACGAGCAAGAAGAGCAACACGAGCAACAGTCACTATCCACCTCCGCGTTAGTCATCACATTTTCGATGAAGTATCTTTCATGCCATCGGAAATTATCACGACGTTGGTTGCGCTTCATATTACATCTACCCCACACGTGCTTAATAAAGCGACTTTTAATCAAGGGAGGGGCTACATTTATGAAACTGCATGTTGCCATTAAATTTAACACAAAACAACCTAAGTATGACATAACTAGCAGCAATTTTATATAATTGGGCTTTTGAAGGTCAAAATGAGTAGGTGTTGCATGTACTTAATTTTTTCAACCGATTGATTTTGAAAAAATTTAACTTAGCCTCATTGATAAAAGATGCTTCATTCATTACCACTTTTACACAATAATTTTTTTCCCAAGGTCATTTTTTTATCATTGTGCACAATTGATATATTATGAATACTGATATCTATTATTTAGTGTTATCTATTATTTAGTGTTAGTTTTTGATGTGTTTGTTTCACTAAATCACGCTTTGTTTTTATCTTGCGGGAAGGAGAATGGAACTGGGAATAAACCGAATAGCTGGTACTTTGTTGGTTTTCGTTGAATAAATGGCGATGTCTTAATATCTTAATGCATTCGTTTAATTTTATTTAAAAATAGTAAGAGGTATGTGGAAGAATCTTTATATCCGTATCTATGATCATCCATGAGGAGTACATACATAATATTAAGGTAATTTATATTATATTAAAAATTAAAACTTGTTTAATTTGAACGATTTTACATAGTTATCATAGATATGGGTCACGTAATAGTTATTATAGATATAAGTCATGTAATTCTTCTCGAATGATTCTTTTACTTTTAGATTAAACAATCAAAATTTTTACACTATAATAACCATGAAACGTACACTTTAGAATCTCAAATCTAAAGCAAACCCTTTAACCATGATCGGTTGCAAATGATCCACAAACATGTTTGATTTTGTTGAAGAAACTATCATTTATTAATGTATTAGTGATTTCAGTAGTTAATACATTATGTTTTCATTTTTTTTTTTTTCCTTTTCTATTCCTTTATCTTACGCTCTTTATTTATTTTGTAGGTATGATGAGCTCTTTAATAAATCGAACGGTTATGAAAGATCCACAAACGTGTTTGATATTGTTGAAGACAACTATAATACGTTTTTTGTTTATTCTGTAGGTATGATTAGCTCTTTAATAAGTTGAACGGTTACGAAAGATCCACAAACATGTTTGATATTGTTGAAGACAACTACCACTTACTAATGTAAGTGAATTTTAGTTAATACATTATGTTTTCAAATTTTTCGTTTTCTATTCCTTTTGTGTTAAGTTTTTATGTTTATTTTCTAGGTATATTGAACTATTTAATAAATCAAATATTTGATTATTTTACCTTTTTAGCTTTAGGTTTTTGGCATGATGATGAAGTTGAAATTCTTGGGTTGTTTCTTCATTCTATTGTAAAAGATCTTTTGACATGCATATGAATAATGATATCTTTATGTGACATTCAATCATTTTTCTTTTAAATCATCTTAAAATTTATAGTTTGCCTTATATGAAAGATTTCGAATTCATTTTTTCTATCTGTCATGTGTATATTTAACTTTAGTCTGGTTTTAATTTTAATTTAGATATTATATATTAATATATTATATTTGTTATCAGATATGTTTATTTATTGTATTATAGTTTATTAAATATATATTATAGACTATATTTTTTTAATCTTTATTTTTATTGTAACTAAGTACATATTATTGTGATATAGTTAAACACTTATGAGTCGAAAGTATCTAAACATTTATCTTCATATTAGTAAAGTGTTAAATTTTATTAGTGAAATATTAATGAAGTGTTAGTATGTTTGTTATGTTAATGAAACAGTGATCAAATAATGAAGTGTTAAAATTTACTTATGCTATCTTTAAAAAAAAAATGTGATTAATGACCGTGTTTACATTGGAATAAACCCAAGTCTTATCATGGAAAATAATAAATAATGAATAATAATGATTTACTAACTATTACAGAGTATTATTGAGTATAATTATCCATTTGGCTATGTAATTATAAATAAAAAAATTTAGCTCTTCCAAAAAAGTTAAAATATTTAATTTATAATGAATAATGGTAAAAAAAAGATAGAATGTGATAAACAATAATGGTACATGATGTAATGATGTTATATATCAGAAAAGATAGAATGTGATAACAATAATGGTACAAGGTAAAGTATTGATAAATGTGTTGGTAAAAGATGACATACATCTTTGATGTCGATTTATTATATTGCGTAGAAAGCAGACGAGAGACATGTAAAATAATGTATACTAATAACATAAGAAGACACTTAAATGAAAATACATTATATGTGAGAAAGACCAATATCAAATCAAAAATGAATTATAAAATATTGAAATTTAGGACAAGCTGTGCAACGCACGGGCAATGCCCACTACTATAGAATTAATATCGAATTCGGGAGAAATCATTGCGCAAATTACCATAAAGATTGTCTAGATTTTGGTATGAATGAAGAATTTCCTAAAAATAAAGTTCACGAATTTGGTTTGAAAAAGATTTTATTATACTCTCTATCACAAATCTATCGTCTCCAGATAAAAAACACACAGTTTAAGAAAAATCGACATACAAATGTACTTTTTTTTTAACTTTCTAGTCTTACCTCTTACTTTTTACTCATCATTTTATTTTACATGTATAAAGCAGGGGTATAAAAGAACTTTAATATATTATTTATTTATTTTTTTATGGAAGTTGACAATTAATTTGAGAAAACCCAATAAAGAATACTAAATTATAGAATTGGGACGGAGGGAATAGATATAACTGGTTTTCGAACCCTCGCTTCGCGTCGAGGGTTCGGTTTTCAATGTATTTTATTGCGTTTAGTTTATAAAATTATTTCGTGGTTAATGATGATGTCATTGAAGCGCAACTCGAGACGAACTAAAAGGTATAACTCGTGAAAGATTTAAATATTATTTTAAATTAACAATATATGTGCATCTCCGTGTTTCGCTATGAAATTGTCGACTTTTAAAAATTTAACGCATAATCAACGTGTATAAAAAGTACCCCAAATATTTAGCGTTTTTAAAAAAATGTCCGTTTTGCGTATATTAGTGACATTGTGTTCCTAAAATTATTTCGAGTTTAACGATGGTGTCGAAAAAATTTAACTCGTTGCGAGCGAGAAAATATGACCCGTTGAATATTTGGGTGGAGTTTATTTAAGATTTTTTATGAAAATCGTTATTTGACACTTACCCCCTGTTTGGGGGGTCGATTTGAATTTGTGAAAAAAGTGTAGGGGCTTTGTTGGTGTAATGAAATTTAGTTAAGAGTAAAAAAAAAAAGGTGAAAGGACGAAAACGCTAATAGTTACTATTCATAACTTTTGTCTATTAGATAGTATGGTAATAATAAGGACATATAACCCAAAAAGTTTTTAAATAAAGAGTATATCCTTTCTTTTCTTTGTATTTCTTTTATATCCATATTGCATGTATCCTTTTCAAGATAGGAGAATCGTTTGGCATAACAATCAAATGGACAAAAAAAAAAGGATAAAAGATATAGCTTTTATTGAAAATTTGTATCTTTGAATATATATATATATATATATATATATATATATATATATATATATATATATATATATATATATATATATATATAAATCAAAAGTTTTTTATTGATTGTGGTTGAAAGTTATTTAAATATATATATATATATATATATATATATATATATATATATATATATATATATATATAATTATAATAATAATAATAATTATTATAATAATTATTATTATTATATAAAATATAAAATGTAAACATTGAGTGATAATCGATATTACCATTTGAATGAGATCTTTGCCATAATTGAATTTCTAAACCAAATGTTCTTTCTTCTTTTAAATACGTAGTAGTATATATTAATAATATAGTATTAGTATTACTTGATATTAATATTTAATAGATATTTATATATATTTATAACCCACTAATTTTTGTTAACGCATTTATCTTTCTGTTGGCCGGGAGTTAGGTTTCACCACCATTACCGTTCAACTCGAAATAATTTTACGAACAAAATGCAATAAATTGTATTCGAAACTGATTTTCGATGCACTACCAACGGAGTATTTCTTTTTAGCAATAGATATGGAAGTGATTTGAATTTACAAATTGAGTCCTCAAAATATTAATGAACACACAAATATAACTATCATAATATTACTTATACATGACGACTCCCCCCGATTACCATTATTTTGCTGAAATGAGTAACAACTTTTCTAAATTTAAACTCGTGGGTTACACTATTATTCAAAAAATAATTGTATATAATAATTTTAAAATAATATAATTTATACTTTACTAATGTTAAGTTCTATGACAAATTTTCAATGTACTTTAAATATTACTTAGTGGAGTATATAATTTATATATTAAAATGATATTAATGGTGAGAAAAAAATTGTATACATTAAGTTACTAATACCACCTAAAATCGCTTTTAAAATTTGTCAACACCACGGACTCTTATACTCAAAAGAACTTTAAAATTCGTCAAAACCATGGGCTCTTAAAATCAAATGGAATTTTTAAAATTTGTCAACACCACGGGCTCTTAAACTCAAAATTATTATTAAAATTTGTCAACACTACAGGCTTTTAAATAATTCTTTATCATTATCTATGTTTTTAATATCGCAGTTTACATACTTTTTTGAAAAAAATTACAATTTGCACAGTTTTTTACACACCCGTGCAACGCACGGGCTCAAAAACCTAGTGTATATATATATATATATATATATATATATATATATATATATATATATATATATATATATATATATATATATATATATATATATATAAACACTTTTTTGTGGGGAAATGGAAGTAAATATTTTAATTTTATTTTTTCATTTTTAATTTTTTTTCCAAACATTAAGATCGAAAGAAAAAATATTAACATTTAAAAAATACACTTTGTGATAAATCTTATTATTTCAACAAAAAAACGCTCGAAGAAATAAATGATAACATGCATCATGAGTAATGTTTTGATTAAAGTTTTTTTCATCGTTTTTTTCATTTTATATGAAGTTTTTTTTTCAAAATTTAGCCCGATTTAGAGTTTAGGGTTTAGGGTGTAAGACACAAGTTTTAAAAGTATATAAATGTATATATCTATATTGCTGGCAGGCTCAATTTTCTATTTTGGACCGCGACGCGGCTAGAGCCTGACGGAAATTCCTTGTCTTTATTTAATTATAAGAGGGGCATTTTGGTATTTTCACTTGATGGACGGATTTAAAGCCTCTATATCAGTTTTGGGAGTGTCATTTACCCCTCTTCCACCAACCTTATCCCTTCCACTTCAATTTTAGAGTGAGAGAGTGCTCTAGTGAGAGAAAGCTCAAATCAAGGAGGAAGAAGCGTGATTCGGGTCAAAGCACGAGTTTTAAAGTTGTTCGTCTAGTCACTAGCTACGTTTTGTTTGTGGTGGTAAGTTCTAACCTTGGTTTTTATTACTTGGATTTTGTTTGAGGGCTAGGGTTTTGGGGCAAGGGTGAACTTGAAACCCATTTGTTAGCAAATTGGGGGTTTTTGGGTAAGACTGGGTCATAAAGACCCAAGAGCAACTAACCTAGGGTTTCAAAGTGATATTTAGTGTTTAAGGGTCTTAAGAGGTTGTAAATCGCTAGCACACTTTCTTGTTTTTGTAAATGGGTGTTATTTGGGTTGTGGATGACCCAAATGGGTGTGTTGACCTTGAAATGGGTCAAACGAGCTTTGAATGACCTAGTGGTGTATAGTTGGGTGATTTAATGTCATAGTCACTAGTTTTAGTGATTATTGGTGATTTAGGCCTATAATTGGCATTGTGAGTGCAAGGGGTGAATATTTGCACTAGGTGTCTATTTGGTCGGGTTGAGAGTTCCATTTAGAAAAAGTGTTGACTTTATGTTAATGTAATAGGTGATTTCATTGACGGTTGAAGAGCTTGTTGGCTTACCTTCATTTTGGATACAAGGTGAGTGGAATAATTATACATGTATGTATGTAGTGTGTTTATTTGTGTACTATGGTATGGACCACGGCGCCGGTAGTTCCATAGCATGTGCGGGTGTGCTATGACGTGAACCACGGAGCCAGTAGCATCATGGTACGGGTGTTGTAGTGATAACCACGGAGCCGGTAGCACTGTGGCACAAGTTAGAAGGTGTGAACCACGAAGCCGGTAGCGCCTTGACGTGAGTATGACTCGAGTTATGATGTGAACCACGGAGCCGGTAGCATCATGACATTGCGTATGGTGTGAACCAAGGAGCCGGTATCACCATGACGCGAGTTTGGTTGACCATATGGTTGTGTATGCGTTGTAGTGTAGCATATTATATAGTTCGATTATATGCTAATGATTATGCTAGTTGCGGATGTGAAGGCTAATAGCTTTGTACTTGAGATGGTAGGCTAATTATTTTGCTAGCATGTATGCGATATGTGTGTAAGTGTTTACAAGTAGGTATACTATATATGTGTATGTGTAATTATTGCATTCACTAAGCGTTATGCTTTCCCTCTCATTGTTTACTCTTTTTAGGCTCCGGCGTGGATAAAGGCAAGGGTATTCGTTTGGACTAGCGGACTCCTTAATGATTATGCTAGTGTATTGCTTTTGAAGTTCGACCTAGGTTTGGGTAGTTTAACCCCAAACACCATGCTCGGGTTTTTGTTTGGTATTTAAACTTGTCGGTCGAAACTCATTTTTTTGAATGGTAAAATGAGCGATTGATGCTCGGTGGTTGAATACTTGTTTGGAGTCCTAAAAAACTTGTAACCTTTGTTTATTCATGTGGCGAGAAGCTTTTTTTAATGATGGTTGTCGAAATCGCGAGATTTGGTGACTTGTGTAATTTTAACTAAGGTTAGAATCAGTCCCAGGGGGAAGCCGCGCCGCGGCCTTGAGGGGCGCGCCGCGGGTTAATGAGTAAAATTGATGTCGAGGGTTTTTAAAGGTCCAAACTATCTGGGACTTTGTTAAGCCGCGTCGTGGCTGGGAAACCTGCGCCGCGGGTTAAGCCTGACAGGCAGGGCCTGTCCAACTTTTGAAAAAAAAAATGTTTTGCGTTGGTTAACGGGTTGGGTTGTTACAAGTGGTATCAGAGCATGGTCTAAGGGATTTAGGCGACTTGAGATAGGTGCCTAGACTTAGACAATTTTGTGCGTGTTTTATGCGGGACTTGCAGGGGCGGGTCGGACCGGGTTTTGGTTAGTGCCTAGGTTCGGGCAAAACTAACTAAATGAAAAAAAAATTGTTTTGTGTTGGCAATCATCAAGCGAGATAGACGTTGTACTAGCAAGTTGATGCGACGTGCTCGCGTAATAATCACTAGCTACCATTGTTACGGGTGCAAATCATGTCAAACAAGCGATGTACGACGAGTGTGGAGCAAGATGGGGTGGTATGGTATATGTATGTGTCGTTTCTGTTCATTTCGTTGTTTAACTTATTCCATTTTATAGAATGAAGATGAGAAACGGACACAATACCGATAACGGAGGTACGGGCAAGGACTCTGAGTTCACGGCCAAGGTTGAGGCCATTATGCAAAGGCATCACACGACCTTTCTAGAGGACGTTAAGAAGATGTTCCTAGATTCGATTGACGAGCAACTAGTCAATCTAGTCAAGGAACAAGTTAAGGTTGTTCTTCACGAAGATAATGTTGGAAGGCGAGACTTCCACTATAAAAATTTCAAGGATGCTCAACCTCCCACTTTTGATGGTGAATGAGACCCTCTCAAGAGTGCTCGTTGGATCTCAGATATACTAGCGAGTGCCCTCTCGATAAGAAGACGATGTATGGTAGTAGCATGATGAGGGGTGATGCCAAGTTATGGTGGGACGCTAAAATACGACTCTATGGCGAAGAACAAAGTATGAGTTTGACGCGGGACGAGTTTAAGGCGGAGTTTTTCAAAGAATACCGAACTTCGGCCGATCTTTCGAAGCTTAAGGACGAGTTGCGTACTTTGAGGCAAGGGTCCATGGATTTGAACACTCTCAAGTCCACTTTCTTATCAAAGACCCAATTTTGCCCGGATTATGTTGGGAATGACTATATGTTGAAAGAAGACTTCTACCTAACCTTGAATGATAACTATCAAGAAAGGATTAGTAGGAACTCGGTGAAAACTTTTGATGAATTGTTTGACATAGCTAAGGGTTTTGAGTCGCATGCTCCGAGAAAGAGTGACTTTACCTTTGTCAAAGGAAAGTTTGAAGCTACTAGTCATTCCAACAAAAAGAGTAGGAGTGCGAATGAGAGTGTCGGTAGTGTGAAGAAGGGTGCTTTCGGGGGTTATGGACCCAAATTCTATAATTGTGGACGACAAGGACACATGGCTCGTGATTGTACAAACCCATCTTCAACACCAAAGCTCACTTGTTATAATTCTCAAAAGGAAGGGCACCAAAGTACGGAATGTCCCGAATTGCGAAATGATCAAGTTAAGAAGCTAGAGAAGGCAGCGGGTACGGCCAGGGGACGAAATTATTTGATGACCAATGATGAAGACAAACAATACAATGAAGTTGTCTCATGTACTTTTATGGTTAACTCAAATCCGGTGAGGATACTATTTGATAGCGGTGCTAATTTGTAGTTTGTGTCTCCGTGATTTGTGTCTAAGCTTAACAAACCAATAGCTAAGTTAAGTCATCCGGTAGAAGTTAAAATAACGGATGGTAAGACGGTGCTAGGGGTTGATGTGTGTAGAGATTGTAATGTTGTGTTTGGTGCCGAAACCTTTAAAATCGATCTCATCCCGATGACTTTGGGTGAGTTTGATATCGTTGTTGGTATGGATTGGCTCGATCGTCATAGAGCCGATATTGCATGCCATGAAAAGTTCATTCGTGTAAAGACCCCAAGTGGGGGAGAGTTAATTATTCATGGCGAGAAACGGAGAAGACTTGTGCCATTATGCACTTATGCACGGGCACGTCGTTTCCTTAGTAGTGGTGGCATGGCTTTTCTTGCCCATGTAGTCGATACTCATGAAGAGCCACCATCCATTTGTGAAATTCTGGTGGTTAATGAATTCGAAGACGTTTTTTCGGATGAATTACCGGGTGTTCCGGCGGAAAGACAAGTTGAATTTCGCATTGAGTTGGTTCCGGGGGCTACTCCCATTGCTAAAACTCCTTATCGTTTAGCACCAATGGAAATGCAAGAGTTGTTAAATCAAACCCAAGAGTTGCTTGAAAAGAGTTTTATCCGACTGAGATCTTCGCCATGGGGAGCTCCGGTCTTATTGGTGAAGAAGAAAGATGGTAGTATGCAGATGTGCATAAATTATCGGGAGTTGAACAAAGTGACGATCAAGAATCGTTATCCCTTACCTCGGATTGTCGATTTGTTTGATCAACTCCAAGGCGCGACTTATTTTTCTAAAGTTGACTTACGGTCCGGTTATCACCAAATGCGGGTCCGTGAGGAAGATATTGAGAAAACGGCCTTTGGAACTCGCTACGGGCATTTTGAATTTGTAGTTATGCCTTTTGGTCTTATGAATGCATCGGCGGCATTCATGGATCTTATGAACCGAGTGTGCCAACCTATGTTGGACAAGTCGGTAATTGTGTTCATTGACGGCATACTCGTCTATTCTAAGAGTATGAAGGAACATGAACAACAGTTGCGCGGGGTGTTGAAGACGTTGCGGAAGGAGAAGTTGTATGCTAAATTCGCAAAATGTGAATTTTGGCTAAGGGAAGTTTAATTCCTTGGCCATATTGTGAACAAAGATGGTATTTAAGTAGATCCGGGGAAGATAGAGACGGTAAAGAGTTGGGGACAACCGACTATACCTACGGAAATTTGAAGTTTTTACGGATTGGCCGGTTATTATCGTCGGTTTATTCAAGACTTTTCTAAGATCGCTTCTCCTTAGACGAAGTTGACGAGAAAGAACGCGAGATTTAATTGGGAAAATGAGCAAGAGATTGCTTTCCAATTGTTGAAAGAGAAATTGTGTCAAGCTCCGGTCTTGGTGTTACCGAAAGGTACAGAAGATATGACGGTTTATTGTGATGCCTCATTAAATGGGCTCGGGTGTGTTCTAATGCAACGGGGAAAGTTATCGCTTATGCCTCTCGACAATTAAAGGAACACGAAAAGAGATATCCGACTCATGATCTTGAATTGGCGGCGGTGGTACATGCGTTGAAAATTTGGCGCTACTACTTGTATGCTGTCAAGTGTACGATTTATTCGGATCATAAGAGTTTGAAACATCTTTTTGATCAATGAGATTTGAATTATCGTCAACGTAGATGGATCAATGTGGTAAAGGATTATTATTGTGAGATACTTTATCATCCGGGTAAGGCGAATGTGGTCGCGATGCATTAAGTCAAAAGAGTCAACATCTGGCGATACGATTGGGATCGTTACGTATGACTATTACTAATGATTTTCTTGTAAAGCTTGGTGAGATCCAAATTGAAGCTTTCGTTAACAAGAAGCATGAAGATCGAATCATGGGGCAAATGGAGTCTATTACCTTAGGCCCGCATGGTTTGTTGTCCTTTCAAAGACGAGTGTGGGTACCTAAGATGGGTGATTACCGACAAGTGCTACTTGATGAAGCACATAAGTTAAAGTATTCCATTCATCCGGGTGCGATGAAGATGTATCTTGATTTGAAGAAAGAGTATTGGTGGTCGGGCATGAAACGATGATGTTGTTAAGTATGTTGAACAATGCGTCACGTGTTTGCAAGTTAAGGCCGAACAACAAAAGCCGTATGGTATGTTATAACCACTAGAAATCTCGAAATGAAAATGGGATCACATTACCATGGATTTCATTACAAAGTAACCAAAGACGGCGAGAACCCAATTTGATACGATTTGGGTGATAGTTTATTGATTGACGAAAAGTGCATTGTTTCTTTCCATTCGGGTAACGATATCGTCGGAGACTTTGTCTAAGTTTTTTAATAAGGAGGTGATATCGAGACATGGGGCTCCTATATCTATTGTTTTGGATCGGGATACTCGTTTCACATCTCGATTTTGGAATAAGTTTCATGAAGATATGGGTACACAATTAAGAATGAGCGCGACGTACCATCCTCAAACGGACGATCAAACCGAACGTACGAATCAAACGTTGGAGGATATGTTACGGGCGTGTGTCATTGATTTTGGTGGTAGTTGGGATGAGCACTTACCTTTGGTGGAATTCTCATACAACAATACTTACCATACTAGTATCGGGATGCCACCATACGAAATGCTTTATGGGCGAAGGTGTAACCCCGGTTTGTTGGGGTGAAGTGGGACAAAAGGAAATCGGGAGTACCGATTTGGTTTTAGAGACGAATAGTAAAATTGAGATGATTCGGGCTTGATTAAAGGTGGCGCAAGATAGACAAAAATCTTATGCCGATAAATGTAGGCGACCAATTGAGTTCCAAGAGGGCCACATGGTGCTGCTTAAGGTTTCACCGTGGAAGGGTATTATTCGGTTCGAAAGCGGGGAAAGTTAGCTCCTCGATTTATCGGTCCTTTCAAAATCTTGGATTGTGTCGGTGAAGTTGCGTATAGACTAGAGTTACCCGAAGAGCTTGCGAGGATTCATAATGCATTTCATGTTTCCCATCTCCGTAAGTGTCTTGCGGATGACTCGACGTGGGTACTGTTTGATGAGATTTCGTTGAATAACAAGTTAGAGTATGTGGATGAGCCGATTGCCATTCTTGATTTGAAGATTAAAATGTTTCGTAACAAGGAGGTAAGGACTTTTAAAGTCCAATGGCATCATCGAAAGGGTTCCGAGTTCACGTGGGAATCCGAAGAGTTTGTTTTGGTGTATTTTCCTGCTTGTCATGCTACTTGAATTGCGAGGACGCAATCCGATTCAAGTGGGGGAGAGTTGTAAGACACAAGTTTGAAAAGTATATAAATGTATATATCTATATTGCTGGCGGCCTCAATTTCATGTTTTGGGCCGAGGCGCGGCTAGAGCCTGACGGAAATTCCTTGTCTTTATTTAATTATAAGAGGGGAATTTTGGTATTTTCACTTGATGGACGGATTTAAAGCCTCTATATCAGTTTTGGGAGTGTCATTTACTCCTCTTCCACCAACCTTATCCCTTCCACTTCAATTTTAGAGTGAGAGAGTGCTCTAGTGAGAGAAAGCTCAAATCAAGGAGGAAGAAGCGTGATTCGGGTCAAAGCGCGAGTTTTAAAGTTGTTCGTCTAGTCACTAGCTACGTTTCGTTTGTGGTGGTAAGTTCTAACCTTGGTTTTTATTACTTGGATTTTGTTTGAGGGCTAGGGTTTTGGGGCAAAGGTGAACTTGAAACCCATTTGTTAGCAAATTGGGGTTTTTGGGTAAAATTGGGTCATAAAGACCCAAGAGCAACTAAACTAGGGTTTCAAAGTGATATTTAGTGTTTAAGGGTCTTAAGAGGTTGTAAATCGCTAGCACACTTTCTTGTTTTTGTAAATGGGTGTTATTTGGGTTGTGGATGACCCAAATGGGTGTGTTGACCTTGAAATGGGTCAAACGAGCTTTGAATGACCTAGTGGTGTATAGTTGGGTGATTTAATGTCATGGTCACTAGTTTTAGTGATTATTGGTGATTTAGGCCTATAATTGGTATTGTGAGTGCAAGGGTTGAATATTTGCACTAGGTGTCTATTTGGTCGGGTTGAGAGTTCCATTTAGAAAAAGTGTTGACTTTATGTTAATGTAATAGGTGATTTCATTGACGGTTGAAGAGCTTGTTGGCTTACCTTCATTTTGGATACAAGGTGAGTGGAATAATTATACATGTATGTATGTAGTGTGTTTATTTGTGTGCTATGGTATGGACCACGGCGCCGGTAGTTCCATAGCATGTGCGGGTGTGCTATGATGTGAACCACGGAGCCAGTAGCATCATGGTACGGGTGTTGTAGTGTGAACCACGGAGCCGGTAGCACTATGGCACAAGTTGGAAGGTGTTAATCATGGAGCTGGTAGCGCCTTGACGTGAGTATGACTCGAGTTATGATGCGAACCACGGAGCCGGTAGCATCATGACATTGCGTATTGTGTGAACCAAGGAGCCGGTATCACCATGACGCGATTATGGTTGACCATATGGTTATGTATACGTTGTAGTGTAGCATATTATATAGTTCGATTATATGCTAATGATTATGCTAGTTGCGGATGTGAAGGCTAATAGCTTTGTACTTGAGATGGTAGGCTAATTATTTTGCTAGCATGTATGCGGTATGTGTGTAAGTGTTTACAAGTAGGTATACTATATATGTGTATGTGTAATTATTGCATTCGCTAAGCGTTATGCTTACCCTCTCGTTGTTTACTCTTTTTAGGCTCCGGCGTGGATAAAGGCAAGGGTATTCGTTTGGACTAGCGGGCTCCTTATTGATTATGCTAGTGTATTGCTTTTGAAGTTCGACCTAGGTTTGGGTAGTTTAACCCCAAACACCATGCTCGGGTTTTTGTTTGGTATTTAAACTTGTCGGTCGAAACTCATATTTTTGAATGGTAAAATGAGCGATTGATGCTCGGTGGTCAAATACTTGTTTGGAGTCCTAAAAAACTTGTAACCTTTGTTTATTAATGTGGCGAGAAGCTTTTTGTAATGATGGTTGTCGAAATCGCGAGATTTGGTGACTTGTGTAATTTTAACTAAGGTTAGAATCAGTCCCAGAGGGAAGCCGCGCCGCGGCCCTGAGGGGCGCGCCGCGAGTTAATGAGTAAAATTGATGTCGAGGGTTTTTAAAGGTCCAGCTATCTGGGACTTTGTTAAGCCGCGCCGCGGGTTAAGCCTGACAGGCAGGGCCTGTCCAACTTTTGAAAAAAAATAAATTTTTTTTTGCGTTGGTTAACGGGTTGTGTCGTTACATAGGGTTTAGGGTTTTGGGTTTAGTCCCTAAACCCAAAACACTAAACCCTAAACTCTAAACCGTTCGTGTTAAAAATTCAATCTAAACCCTAAACTCTATTTCTAAACCCTAAACCGTAATTTCTAAACCCTAATTTCTGAACCTTAATTTCTAAACCCTAATTTCTGAACCTTAATTTCTAAACCCTAATTTCTAAACCGTAGTATCTTAACCCTTAAAAAACCTCTAATTAAAACATTACTAATGATGCATGCTATCATTTATTTCTCCGGGCGTTTTTCGCCAAAATAATAACATTTATCACAAAATATTTTTTTAATGTTTATATTTTCACATGATCTTAATGTTTGTACAAAAAATTTCCAAAAAAAGAAAAAGAATTTAATTGGTCGTGCTCTTAGATCGGTTTCAAGGTTTCCTCCCAGGCAGTGATGTATTATCGCTGCATCGGCATAGTCGAAATGGGAGATGATCGCAACGAGTGGTTTAGTCTCCCTCAGGTGATCCCAATCACTGTAAAAAAAAAACATTTTGGATTGATTGATTTTTCAGTTAAAACTATTTATTGCACACTCATACTCATGAGAAATTCAATATCACGATTGTAGGCTCAAAAATCTAGTGTATTTACAGTAAAATTACCAAATGCGCTTTAAAGCCAATGAAGCATTGCTTCAACGGCATCTCCTTCACCTTGTGTGTTGGTGCTGGGGGTTAGGTCATGGGTTCGAGCCTCGCTCTGCCCATCCTATTAATTAATCTGCCTGAAATATGAATATCCAGATTGATCCCATGGGGGTTTTCTCCCGGATCCATTCAGGATTCAAACTCGGTCCGCCTGCCCCAGGATCGGGTTCCTGTAATGTGATTCGGGTTTCCTCCCAAACGCGTATGTGTGTGCAAATGATGAGTGTCGTTGAAATAAATGATATACTGATGCAAAACTTGTCGTTAAAAAAAAAGTATCATGATCATATACAACATATGTAGTAATTCTCATAGTGAATGACTGTTCATTTTAGAGTATTTTGTAATTTTACAATTTTGTTTTTAAATCCTTTTTTCTACTTTTTTCTACTTTTTTCTTTTCTTTGTTTTATTCATGTCCTTATTTGCAAGTCACATACTCACTTTTAAAGATTATCCACTTAGTGTAGCTGACCCGGATCCAAGATTCACATTTGGCAGGTTTTATTTGACCCGCGTATCTTTTTGATCTTACCCAATGTTGTAAAAAACCCGATTACTCGCCGATTAATCATTTTTAGAAGCAATCCGTTCCGATTTCTAAAAATCCGTTTAATTAAACGGTCAACGTCAATTGATGGATTAAAATCGAATTTGGTAATCAAAGTTAGTCAAAGTTAAAAATAGTTAACATTTTAACATGAATTTAAACTAGAATTTTATAGTTTTGAAGCAAAATGAACAATTTTAGACAATTATGTTAAATATTATCTTTATATTTATGGTTTTTTCCCATAGTTACACGTATAATTTTAAAAATTTAATATTTAAATTTATACAGTACAACCCAATTAATTTTCGGTTAATCCCTGAATTTCCGATTAATCCTTCTAAAGTTCCGATTGATTAAACCTCGAATAGCGAATTTTGCAACCTTGATCTTACCCCTTTGATTCATTTCCTTAAGATATATTATAATTATAGTTACTAGTGAAATGACCCGTGAAATCAAGAGTTTGTTTAAATGAAACGGTTTAATGATGTGTTTTAGGTATTATGTGAATGTAAATATGAAAATCATTTAGTTTAATGACTCGTGAATACACGGATTCCGACTAAGAAACTTTTCGTTGTTTTTACAAACATATTGATGTACTTAACTTTGTCATAATAAATTAACTACATTGATTCTCTCACCACCATCTTCCAATTTTCATCTCAATTATTGTTTTCCTTGTCATAAAAGCATACACTACAACTTTTTATTGAGATATCCAGTTTGGATACATATATAACGTAATTAATATCGTAAAGAAAACTCATATTTGAATAATCATAATAATAATAATAATAATAATAATAATAATAATAATAATAATAATAATAATAATAATAATTATTATTATTATTATTATTATTATTATTATTATTATTATTATTATTATTATTATAATAAATAATACTAATAAAGTTTTCTTAAAATTGAGTATTTATATTTTTAATAATAATTATTAGTAATATCAAATGACTCTTGAAATTTTTTTTAAAACATAAAATACAATTATTATATAAAGTGTACAATATGCTTCAAAGTTTATACATGTATTCATGAGTTGCTTTGTAAAAGATTGTACAATTTGTTTAAAGTTTGTACATATGGTCATAGGGGTATTTATATATTCTGGGTATTTATTTGTTTTGATTTTACATCCTTTTTTAACTAGAATTAATTTTATAATATAAATCAGTAACATAATATTATAGGTTTGTATTTGTTTTTATTTTGTATATATAATTTAAAATCATAAAACCTTACTGCCTTCAAAATTGGTTGCATATATTATCAGTATTATTATTTATTTTTATTTTGAATTTTTTTATTTTTAATTATGTAGAATTAATATATAAAATAATAATGACACCATCATTATGAAAATTGAAAGGTAATTAGCAAGGTTGCAAAAGACGTGAGACGGGTTGAGACGATCGAGTCCTAAAAAGGTCGAGACGTTCGAGGCAGGTCGAGACGGGAGTCGAGACGAACGTTGACCAAAGTCGACTTTTAAAATATATATAAGTATATGAATGTATATATGTGTACATATTTTAAAGTCAAAAACTTTATTTGACTAATATTTACCCATAATCGCAATAATCGTTAATATAATACAGAAAATTCAAACTAAAATACAACAAATTTTACCGAATTTTTTGCTTTTCCGAATTTTGAGAGACTTTGACCTGATTTTTTTTCAACTTTGACCCGAATTTTGACCGTTGGCTGTCATATTAGATGGTTTTCTTCAAGACGAGACGGGATAGTTACCAAACCGTCGCAACGGGCGTCGCAACGGCTCGAGACGGGGTACTTTGCAACAATGGTAATTAGTGAAATGATGAAATCATAATTTTACAGTTTTATATGAATATATAGATAGATATATATAATATAATAATAATAGTAATAATAATAATAATAATAATAATAATAATTAAAAATAATAGTAATAGTAATAGTAATAGTAATAGTAATAGTAATAGTAATAGTAATAGTAATAGTAATAGTAATAGTAATAGTAATAATAATAATAATAATAATAATAATAATAATAATAATAATAATAATAATAATAATAATAATAATAATAATAATAATAAATGCACTTCTCCTTAGTTTAAAAAAATGAAGATTTTTTTTTTTGGTAACTAGATATTTTTTTTTTTGATAAGCCAACAAAAAAATTATATTAAAGAAAAAAGAGATTACAAACTGGAAGAGCAATTAGGGCTCTTACTCGACAACTAAATAACATACGATCTCTGAAGCACTAAAATATATAGACAATTTACATGACTCGAGTGAAATTCTATCTATTTGTATATTGATATTGATTAAGTTGTGTAGGAAAAAGCCTTCACCCAACATGGGTGTCAACTTGATTATACAAGCCGGTTGCCGATTAAGACACAGTACTGAAACACTACGGCGACAAAGCATCCGAACCGAACAACCACTTAGATATTTTAGTTCATTTTAATTATAAACTCGATATAAAACTAGATATTTGTTTCTGTTGAATGATGTTTTCCTACTCTTTTTTTTTTTTTTAATTTCTAATTCTTCAACAATCGCGATCCGGGTTGCTTTCTTTTGTGTAATATTTGAGTTGTATAGATCACAAACCTTGTAAATATTGTGGTTTTTTAATACAAAGTAGTTTTTTTTAAAAAAAATCTCTAATTCCTCTAACTCTTAGTTTTTTACCTTTTACAAAATTATTCAACAAAATATATACGGAGTATTATGTAATAAATGGTCAAAGTATTAATGTTCATGTTTTTTTTTTTTTTGTGGCTTTACTTTTTCTATACTTTGTTTTATACAGTATTTTTAAGGGTTTTTTTTTTTTTTTTTTTTTTTTTTTTTTTTTTTTTTTTTTGTGTGATATTGACATTATGTTTTTCCTTTGCATGCCTAGCAAGCGGGTTCTTACGAAGCTAGTTTATTTTCTAAAATTGATATATCATTTAATTTGATTTAACACTACACTAAAACACCAAATTGTGAATGGTATACTCACATCAACATAACGTTAGTTATTTTATCTTTTTCAATTTTTTTTAAGAATTATTACCTCCCGTCACAATACGCAAACTTCTCAAATCGTAATCAATTGTAAATAAAGTTTTCGGTAAATATGAGGTGTTCTTAATAAAAAAAAAGTACATTTCACTTTATCATTGCTTATAAAAAAATCCGAATTTTATTTATTGCGCATAAAAATGATACACTGATGCAAAATTTACCGTTCAAAAAAATATTCATATTTGAAAAAGGGATGTGATTCGTACACCATTTTTTTAGTCATACACCACTAACTGTACTTTGTTGTGTTGTACAGTATAATACTTTAAAACACAGTTGATGGTGTATGATTAAAAAGTGGTAGTGTACGAATCATCGCCAAAAGTGCAATTGACATAATATGCGGTACGTTGACAGTCATGTCTCTAGAACTTTGGCTAGAAAACTTAACTGGAAGATTCGATGTGATTTTCATTTCATCATATTCGATGAGGTGACAAACACGTGAATGAAACATAATACATATTACTTGAATTCCCTTTTTTTTAAATTGGAATCTTTTATACGAACTGAATTGAAAACATGATCTTTTGTGGACAATAATTAAAAATGGTATTGTTTTATTAGAAATTTATATGTATGTATTCTATCTTTTGAGCTATTTCTCCTTAGTTTTAATTATTACTATTAGTATTTATATTTATATATAATATATATATACTAATATACTAATAGACAAAACACTATTTCACTATTCATCAATAGTAACCACGGGTATTTTTATCATTTCACTTTTTTTTTTCAACGATAAAATAAGCAACTTTCATAAAGGAACTAACCCTTCAATGTTACCAAAATATGTCGAAAAAATTCTTTTTTACAAAAAAATCAACTAATTTTTTATTTTTCCCTTCTCTCTTTTCTTCCTCAACGATAAAGGAGGTAACTTTCATAAAATGAACAACCCTTAAAATGAACAACCCTTCAATGCTACCAAAAGATGTCGAAAAACATTTTTTTTATAAAATAGATCAACTAACTTAAAAAAAAAATAACGAACGCTAAAAGAAGCAACTTTCACAAAAGGAACAACCCTTCAATGTTAGATGTCGAAATTTTTTTTTTTTTACAAAATAGATCAAGACTTTTTTTTTTAACTCGCATTCAAAACGGAGCCCCGGCGCGAAGCGAGGGCTCCACAACTAGTTAATATTATTATTATACTATTATCATTATTATTAAATAAAAAAATTCTATTGAAAAAGCTTACTACTCTAATATTACCTTTTTGACACTTATCGGCATGAAGTTTCCAAGTGGTTAGTGCAACCACACAAGCCAAAGTATTGAGAAGCCTATCACAGGCTGAAAACAGCAACGATTCGCCCCACGAGCCATCAGGGAGTTGATTGTTAGCAATCCATTGTAAGCTTGAGGGGAACTGAGGACCACCACTTGGTCCATCAACATTTTCTATAAGTGCGACCCAAGCTGTGTCATAAGCTGAGATAGATATTGCCCCATCGTCCATCGAACTAAAAATTGACCGAATCGCTTCGATATACTCCTTAAATGAATGTTGCTCTTTCAGAAATGGCAAATCACTATGTTGCTCTACAACTAAACCATAGTCTTAACGTTATTAAAAGACCACTTTGTTTGTTTAAAACTTATGACAAATACTTATGTTAACTAATTGATGTAGACGAATATATAATCCTACATTAGTTTGTACCTACTATGAATCAAAATATATTCCTAATAGATTGCTCAAATACCTCTTTTCGAAGGTGTGTTCATGGACTTGCACCATAAATTGACGCGTTTTACATCATCTACAAAAGAAGAAAAAGGATACATATACTTCATTAATATGAGTTTTGCTTATCGATAATATGAGTTTTGCTAATTATATACAGTATGAAATACATTAGTTGTATACAAGAATGGAGCTTAGTGAAGGTAGGAAGGGGCTTTGGCCCCCCAAACCGAAATGAAATTTGTATCCCTTTAAATTACAAACGTATGGGATTTTTAAATCAACTAAATCGAATTCCGTACGAAGAAAATATGATGAAATCAGTGACAGCTCGCACATTCAGCGAGCCTTCATTATTTTGGTCATATATTTTTTTTTCATACGGATTCTAATTTAATGGATTTAAAAATCAAAACGTTCGTAATTCAATGAGCTTTTATATTCACACATATTTTTTTTAAAAGAACTTATTTATATATAATAGTGATCTTGGCCTCTAATAAAGAAGTTCAACTTCTAATTATATAATATAGTAATAATAATCATGACCTTTCTAATGAACAAGTTAAAGCTCCGTCATTTGTATATGTATTAGATGAAATCAATTTTTTTTTAATATTAATTTACATTTAACACTAGTTGATGCAGTATAATATTTAATTTTTTTATATGTGTATTATTTAAAAATTATGATACTTAATGCATTGGGTATGTTTGGTAAAACTAGTTGGAAGATGGTAACTAGTAGCTGATAACTAGTAGCTGTTACATGGTATCTGCTTACTAGTAGTTGATAGCTTTT
>NC_092341.1:147475000-147655000 GCF_046630445.1 Rutidosis leptorrhynchoides
ATCGCAACTACAACAAACAGCCCAACAACAACAACAACAACAGCAACTACAACAATCATCCCAACAACAATAATAACCGCAACAACAACAACAATCAGAAGCAGCTATGCCAAAGGTGTGAAAAGAATCACTCGGGGTTCTGCACCAAATTTTGCAACAAGTGTAAAAGAAATGGTCATAGCGCGGCGAAGTGTGAGGTCTACGGACCAGGGGTTAATAGAACGAAAGGAACAAATGGTGTCGGAACGAGTAATGGCGGAGCAAGTAGTGTCGGAGCAAGTTATGCCAATGTAGTTTGTTATAAATGTGGAAAACCGGGCCACATTATTAGAAATTGCCCGAACCAGGAGAACATGAATGGACAAGGCCGTGGAAGAGTTTTCAATATTAATGCGGCAGAGGCACAGGAAGACCCGGAGCTTGTTACGGGTACGTTTCTTATTGATAATAAATCTGCTTACGTTTTATTTGATTCGGGTGCGGATAGAAGCTATATGAGTAGAGATTTTTGTGCTAAATTAAGTTGTCCATTGACGCCTTTGGATAGTAAATTTTTACTCGAATTAGCAAATGGTAAATTAATTTCGGCAGATAATATATGTCGGAATCGAGAAATTAAACTGGTTAGCGAAACATTTAAGATTGATTTGATACCAGTAGAGTTAGGGAGTTTTGATGTGATAATCGGTATGGACTGGTTGAAAGAAGTGAAAGCAGAGATCGTTTGTTACAAAAATGCAATTCGCATTATACGAGAAAAAGGAAAACCCTTAATGGTGTACGGAGAAAAGGGCAACACGAAGCTACATCTTATTAGTAATTTGAAGGCACAAAAACTAATAAGAAAAGGTTGCTATGCTGTTCTAGCACACGTCGAGAAAGTACAAACTGAAGAAAAGAGCATCAATGATGTTCCCGTCGCAAAAGAATTTCCTGATGTATTTCCGAAAGAATTACCGGGATTACCCCCACATCGATCCGTTGAATTTCAAATAGATCTTGTACCAGGAGCTGCACCAATAGCTCGTGCTCCTTACAGACTCGCACCCAGCGAGATGAAAGAACTACAAAGCCAATTACAAGAACTTTTAGAGCGTGGTTTCATTCGACCAAGCACATCACCGTGGGGAGCTCCTGTTTTGTTTGTCAAGAAGAAAGATGGTACATTCAGGTTGTGTATCGACTACCGAGAGTTGAACAAACTTACCATCAAGAACCGCTACCCACTACCGAGAATCGATGACTTATTTGATCAACTACAAGGCTCGTCTGTTTATTCAAAGATTGACTTACGTTTCGGGTATCATCAAATGAGGGTGAAAGAAGATGATATTCTAAAGACTGCTTTCAGAACACGTTACGGTCATTACGAGTTTATGGTCATGCCGTTTGGTTTAACTAATGCACCAGCTGTGTTCATGGACCTTATAAACCGAGTGTGTGGACCATACCTTGACAAGTTTGTCATTGTTTTCATTGATGACATACTTATTTACTCAAAGAATGACCAAGAACACGGTGAACATTTGAGAAAGGTGTTAGAAGTATTGAGGAAGGAAGAATTGTACGCTAAGTTTTCAAAGTGTGCATTTTGGTTGGAAGAAGTTCAATTCCTCGGTCACATAGTGAACAAAGAAGGTATTAAGGTGGATCCGGCAAAGATAGAAACTGTTGAAAAGTGGGAAACCCCGAAAACTCCGAAACACATACGCCAGTTTTTAGGACTAGCTGGTTACTACAGAAGGTTCATCCAAGACTTTTCCAGAATAGCAAAACCCTTGACTGCATTAACGTATAAAGGGAAGAAATTTGAATGGAATGATGAACAAGAGAAAGCGTTTCAGTTATTGAAGAAAAAGCTAACTACGGCACCTATATTGTCATTGCCTGAAGGGAATGATGATTTTGTGATTTATTGTGATGCATCAAAGCAAGGTCTCGGTTGTGTATTAATGCAACGAACGAAGGTGATTGCTTATGCGTCTAGACAATTGAAGATTCACGAACAAAATTATACGACGCATGATTTGGAATTAGGCGCGGTTGTTTTTGCATTAAAGACTTGGAGGCACTACTTATATGGGGTCAAAAGTATTATATATACCGACCACAAAAGTCTTCAACACATATTTAATCAGAAACAACTGAATATGAGGCAGCGTAGGTGGATTGAATTATTGAATGATTACGACTTTGAGATTTGTTACCACCCGGGGAAGGCAAATGTGGTAGCCGATGCCTTGAGCAGGAAGGACAGAGAACCCATTAGAGTAAAATCTATGAATATAATGATTCATAATAACCTTACTACTCAAATAAAGGAGGCGCAACAAGGAGTTTTAAAAGAGGGAAATTTAAAGGATGAAATACCCAAAGGATCGGAGAAGCATCTTAATATTCGGGAAGACGGAACCCGGTATAGGGCTGAAAGGATTTGGGTACCAAAATTTGGAGATATGAGAGAAATGGTACTTAGAGAAGCTCATAAAACCAGATACTCAATACATCCTGGAACGGGGAAGATGTACAAGGATCTCAAGAAACATTTTTGGTGGCCGGGTATGAAAGCCGATGTTGCTAAATACGTAGGAGAATGTTTGACGTGTTCTAAGGTCAAAGCTGAGCATCAGAAACCATCAGGTCTACTTCAACAACCCGAAATCCCGGAATGGAAATGGGAAAACATTACCATGGATTTCATCACTAAATTGCCAAGGACTGCAAGTGGTTTTGATACTATTTGGGTAATAGTTGATCGTCTCACCAAATCCGCACACTTCCTACCAATAAGAGAAGATGACAAGATGGAGAAGTTAGCACGACTGTATTTGAAAGAAGTCATCTCCAGACATGGAATACCAATCTCTATTATCTCTGATAGGGATGGCAGATTTATTTCAAGATTCTGGCAGACATTACAGCAAGCATTAGGAACTCGTCTAGACATGAGTACTGCCTATCATCCACAAACTGATGGGCAGAGTGAAAGGACGATACAAACGCTTGAAGACATGCTACGAGCATGTGTTATTGATTTCGGAAACAGTTGGGATCGACATCTACCGTTAGCAGAATTTTCCTACAACAACAGCTACCATTCAAGCATTGAGATGGCGCCGTTTGAAGCACTTTATGGTAGAAAGTGCAGGTCTCCGATTTGTTGGAGTGAAGTGGGGGATAGACAGATTACGGGTCCGGAGATTATACAAGAAACTACCGAGAAGATCATCCAAATTCAACAACGGTTGAAAACCGCCCAAAGTCGACAAAAGAGCTACGCTGACATTAAAAGAAAAGATATAGAATTTGAAATTGGAGAGATGGTCATGCTTAAAGTTGCACCTTGGAAAGGCGTTGTTCGATTTGGTAAACGAGGGAAATTAAATCCAAGGTATATTGGACCATTCAAGATTATTGATCGTGTCGGACCAGTAGCTTACCGACTAGAGTTACCTCAACAACTCGCGGCTGTACATAACACTTTTCACGTCTCGAATTTGAAGAAATGTTTTGCTAAAGAAGATCTCACTATTCCATTAGATGAAATTCAAATCAACGAAAAACTTCAATTCATCGAAGAACCCGTCGAAATAATGGATCGTGAGGTTAAAAGACTTAAGCAAAACAAGATACCAATTGTTAAGGTTCGATGGAATGCTCGTAGAGGACCCGAGTTCACCTGGGAGCGTGAAGATCAGATGAAGAAGAAATACCCGCATCTATTTCCAGAAGATTCGTCAACACCTTCAACAGCTTAAAATTTCGGGACGAAATTTATTTAACGGGTAGGTACTGTAGTGACCCGAACTTTTCCATGTTTATATATATTAATTGAGATTGATATTTACATGATTAAATGTTTCCAACATTTTAAGCAATCAAACTTGTTAAGACTTGATTAATTGAAATATGTTTCATATAGACAATTGACCACCCAAGTTGACCGGTGATTCACGAACGTTAAAACTTGTAAAAACTATATGATGACATATATATGGATATATATATATATAGTTAACATGATACTATGATAAGTAAACATATCATTAAGTATATTAACAATGAACTACATATGTAAAAACAAGACTACTAACTTAATGATTTTTAAACGAGACATATATGTAACGATTATCGTTGTAAAGACATTTAATGTATATATATCATATTAAGAGATATTCATACATGATAATATCATGATAATATAATAATTTAAAATCTCATTTGATATTATAAACATTGGGTTTACAACATTTAACAAGATCGTTAACCTAAAGGTTTCAAAACAACACTTACATGTAACGACTAACGATGACTTAACGACTCAGTTAAAATGTATATACATGTAGTGTTTTAATATGTATTTATATACTTTTGAAAGACTTCAATACACTTATCAAAATACTTCTACTTAACAAAAATGCTTACAATTACATCCTCGTTCAATTTCATCAACAATTCTACTCGTATGCACCCGTATTCGTACTCGTACAATACACAGCTTTTAGATGTATGTACTATTGGTATATACACTCCAATGATCAGCTCTTAGCAGCCCATGTGAGTTACCTAACACATGTGGGAACCATCATTTGGCAACTAGCATGAAATATCTCATAAAATTACAAAAATATGAGTAATCATTCATGACTTATTTACATGAAAACAAAATTACATATCCTTTATATCTAATCCATACACCAACGACCAAAAACACCTACAAACACTTTCATTCTTCAATTTTCTTCATCTAATTGATCTCTCTCAAGTTCTATCTTCAAGTTCTAAGTGTTCTTCATAAATTCCAAAAGTTCTAGTTTCATAAAATCAAGAATACTTCCAAGTTTGCTAGCTCACTTCCAATCTTGTAAGGTGATCATCCAACCTCAAGAAATCTTTGTTTCTTACAGTAGGTTATCATTCTAATACAAGGTAATAATCATATTCAAACTTTGGTTCAATTTCTATAACTATAACAATCTTATTTCAAGTGATGATCTTACTTGAACTTGTTTTCGTGTCATGATTCTGCTTCAAGAACTTTGAGCCATCCAAGGATCCATTGAAGCTAGATCCATTTTTCTCTTTTCCAGTAGGTTTATCCAAGGAACTTAAGGTAGTAATGATGTTCATAACATCATTCGATTCATACATATAAAGCTATCTTATTCGAAGGTTTAAACTTGTAATCACTAGAACATAGTTTAGTTAATTCTAAACTTGTTCGCAAACAAAAGTTAATCCATCTAACTTGACTTTTAAAATCAACTAAACACATGTTCTATATCTATATGATATGCTAACTTAATGATTTAAAACCTGGAAACACGAAAAAACACCGTAAAACCGGATTTACGCCGTCGTAGTAACACCGCGGGCTGTTTTGGGTTAGTTAATTAAAAACTATGATAAATTTTGATTTTAAAGTTGTTATTCTGAGAAAATGATTTTTATTATGAACATGAAACTATATCCAAAAATTATGATTAAACTCAAAGTGGAAGTATGTTTTCTAAAATGGTCATCTAGACGTCGTTCTTTCGACTGAAATGACTACCTTTACAAAAACGACTTGTAACTTATTTTTTCCGACTATAAACCTATACTTTTCTGTTTAGATTCATAAAATAGAGTTCAATATGAAACCATAGCAATTTGATTCACTCAAAAAGGATTTAAAATGAAGAAGTTATGGGTAAAACAAGATTGGATAATTTTTCTCATTTTAGCTACGTAAAAATTGGTAACAAATCTATTCCAACCATAACTTAATCAACTTGTATTGTATATTATGTAATCTTGAGATACCATAGACACGTATACAATGTTTCGACCTATCATGTCGACACATCTATATATATTTCGGAACAACCATAGACACTCTATATGTGAATGTTGGAGTTAGCTATACAGGGTTGAGGTTGATTCCAAAATATATATAGTTTGAGTTGTGATCAATACTGAGATACGTATACACTGGGTCGTGGATTGATTCAAGATAATATTTATCGATTTATTTCTGTACATCTAACTGTGGACAACTAGTTGTAGGTTACTAACGAGGACAGCTGACTTAATAAACTTAAAACATCAAAATATATTAAAAGTGTTGTAAATATATTTTGAACATACTTTGATATATATGTATATATTGTTATAGGTTCGTGAATCAACCAGTGGCCAAGTCTTACTTCCCGACGAAGTAAAAATCTGTGAAAGTGAGTTATAGTCCCACTTTTAAAATCTAATATTTTTGGGATGAGAATACATGCAAGTTTTATAAATGATTTACAAAATAGACACAAGTATGTGAAACTACATTCTATGGTTGAATTATCAAAATCGAATATGCCCCTTTTTATTAAGTCTGGTAATCTAAGAATTAGGGAACAGACACCCTAATTGACGCGAATCCTAAAGATAGATCTATTGGGCCTAACAAACCCCATCCAAAGTACCGGATGCTTTAGTACTTCGAAATTTATATCATATCCGAAGGGTGTCCCGGAATGATGGGGATATTCTTATATATGCATCTTGTTAATGTCGGTTACCAGGTGTTCACCATATGAATGATTTTTTATCTCTATGTATGGGATGTGTATTGAAATATGAAATCTTGTGGTCTATTATTATGATTTGATATATATATAGGTTAAACCTATAACTCACCAACATTTTTGTTGACGTTTAAAGCATGTTTATTCTCAGGTGAATATTAAGAGCTTCCGCTGTTGCATACTAAAATAAGGACAAGATTTGGAGTCCATGTTTGTATGATATTGTGTAAAAACTGCATTCAAGAAACTGATTTCGATGTAACATATTTGTATTGTAAACCATTATGTAATGGTCGTGTGTAAACAGGATATTTTAGATTATCATTATTTGATAATCTACGTAAAGATTTTTAAACCTTTATTTATGAAATAAAGGTTATGGTTTGTTTTAAAAATGAATGCAGTCTTTGAAAAACGTCTCATATAGAGGTCAAAACCTCGCAACGAAATCAATTAATATGGAACGTTTTTAATCAATAAGAACGGGACATTTCAATAATAACATATATGCGAGAACTTGATAAATTGATTTTTTTAATGATCATCACATAGTCGAAAGTCACTGAACTAGCGTGTCTTCACACTTGCCTATGTGAACATTAGATTTTACATGCTCAAGTTATTATGAAACCCTTGTGACCATTGAAATCAAGTAATCCATGAGTACATAATAAGGGCACTTACTCCCAGCCTTCTAACTCCAATAACTAGTCTGACCTCTTGACATTTCAGAGTTAACAGTGGGTTAACTTCATGTTCTCATGCTCTACCATTCATATCTCACTTGTCAGCAACAGCTTCACACATAAAAATTTTGAATTCCAAGAACATATGTCCTAATAATAGTCAACAACCGTATTTAAATACAATAGATTTCATTACCTCGCAACATTGTTGCTTAAAAATAACCCAAAATTTTCAAAATTCATTCACCCGATCTTCATCGATCTTCTTCCAACTTGTAACCTCCGAAATATGAAAAATCTCTTACCAAAAATTTTACACACTCTATTTTACTGTGCGATCCTCCCGAAATTTTATAAAATAAATTTATTTACTACCATTCGTGCAAATTTTATAACTCAAATATGTTTATATAATAAAGTAAATAAAATTTACCTTTACTTATTTTTGACTAGTACATAATTATACTCTGACTTTTTCAAATCAATTCTTTTATTCAAAAGATATTTTACGTAAAATAGTACATGTTGTACATAACTCTAGTTTTACTAAGAACTTCGTTCCTTTCTACATTGTCACCTTAAACGACTCGAACTTCTATAAAATTTTCATTACTCTTTTATATAAAAATTTTCGTATTATTTTCAATCACAATTCCTCTTGCCCTTCGAAACTTACCTTTGAGTTCATCATTCAAAACTCTATGATTTAATATCTTTTTGGCACAAGAAAACATTTCTCAGATATTTCCTCACCCGGTGTAAGCTATTCTTTGTAGTCAATGATTCATATTTCTTTTCATCCGCACTTAAACTCATAAGTGAATGATAGATTGACTCGCCATAGGTGTGAGAACGTCTTTCTCATCAAGAGATCACACCTTCCGTGCGGTTTCCTATCAGAGATATAATTTATGATCCTCGCTATCCTCTCTAAAGGAGTTACCTTAAATGATTATGGTGTTTATGTATTTACACTAAACATTTCTTCCTCACTAGTTACAATTAGATGTTATCCTAGTCAAGTTTCGACCTCTGTTTCAACATATAGCTATAAATACATTCTGCAGATGTGCTTTCAAAAACTCTTTCCAAGGATAAGTTCGCATGTATTATAATCTTTCGTTAATCTTTCATACCATTCTAAGGGCATCTTAGTAATTATGGCTTGTTTTGCATATAAGCCTGATTAGTGACTGCTCAGCTGACATCTCTTTTCGTCGATTCACATTAGCAATCTCTATGGTTACCTTCCGGAATTTGAAGTTGGTAACATATCTAACAAACACAAGTCATGCATCAAATTACATGGCTGTGATCTCCAAGCACTTCTCTCTGATTGTCTGCCCTAATGGCGACATAAAACGCTCAAGGTTTTAAATGAGCTTATTAATGTTTTTAGAACTTCATGTATCCGAATTACTGAAATGCGTGAATAGCATTATCTTCTCTTTTTTAGGAAATCTATTCGGATGAAACTCCAGTTATTCCTTTGGATTACTTTCGCATTGATAATAAGATGCACTTCAAAGAAGAACCTGTAAAAGTTAAGGGTCATACAGATTCAAACGCTTGAAACAGGACAACAGTTCCTATCGTTAAGATCCGTTGGAATTCACGAAGAGGCCCCGAGTATACCTGGGAACGTGAAGACCAAATGAGACAGAAATATCCCCATCTCTTCTCAACCGCAGATGCATCCGAGAAGTCCACCTAAAACTTCGGGACGAAGTTTAAATTAACGGGAAAGTACTATAACAACCCTCACTTTTCCATACTGAATTTACTACTTTACCCTTAGGGTTTCGTTTTCTTGTTCTGTACCTCATCATTAGGGTTGTTATCAAGACATATTAAATGCTTTATAAATAATGCTCATAATTAAAAACCTGAAACCCTAAATCTAATAGTAATTAATAATTTAAACTCTAACCCTAAAGGTTTATTAATATTATAAATCCTAACCCTAATATTAAATTAATAATATACATTTTATGTAATAAATTAAATGTGACTTTTATATGAATTAATCTAATAAGAATTCATATGAACTTAGTAAAAAATAATAATAATAAAGGTTAGGGATAAATAAATAAATAAAATGTAATTTAAATAAATATAACTTTAATAATATATATATATATATATATATATATATATATATATATATATATATATATATAAATAGGTAAATTGCCGAAATAAAAAAAATATAATATGTATAAATAAATATAATCGGCTAATAATAAAAAAAAAGGGAAAAGCTTGATCACTAAGCAAAACCAAACCTAATCTAATCCTAACACTAGTTCTTGATCACCAAGTAACTTAGAATCCTAATCTTGATCCAACACTTGTTCATCCCTATATAAAGCCATGATATTCCAAGTTTAACACCACAATAAACCCTTTCAAATTGCTGCATTAGTCGTAGACCATCCTTCAGCCTTTCTTTTTTTTTTAGGTCGACACATACAATCCTTTTCCCTCCTTCAGTCGACTAAAAACAAACCCCTAAAACCACCTGCTGCATCGACTCACCAAAACAACCCTCAACCACCATCATCTAGCTGCGATTTACAGCAGCCTCCTACGCCACTCTTGTGCAGCCTGTCTGCAGTAGAAAATCACCACCAACCCTCTTGTTTTGCAGCTCCTTTTTGCTGCGTTTAGTCGACCCAAATAGCTGTCAAGTTGCAGCCACAGACGCCACCCAAACAGCTCTGGTTTCTGCTGTGATTCGCCATCCAAAACAGCCTAGGAGTTGACTGTTTTGCTGCTATCTTCCTGCTGTACCTGCATGATTAAAACAGCCCAAGAAGCCCTTTTTAGTCGACACCAAGCCACACCAAACTCAGCCATCAAATCACCCTCAAACCTGCCTATTTCTGCTAAACATGTTGCCACTTTCTGGTGTTGTTTATCCTTCTGTTCCTGCAGTTATTCAGCTGCAGATTCGCCACCATTAACAACCCTTCAGCCTCCTGTTTTTCCTGCAAGTTTACGCGATCAAAAGACAGCCTTATCCTGCTTGTTGCTGCGTTTTATCTTCTGTTTCTTGCTGTTTCTGTCGAGCTAATCAGACCCAAGGAAAACCCATCTGTTTTGGGTCGAAATTTGCAGCTGGTTTTCTATTTCTGATTCAGTTTTTATTCATCATCATTCTTGATCATAATCCTCTAAGGTATAACTAGAACCCATGTTCAATTCTACTTTAATCTCTTAAGTTGTTATTAAGTTTTATGATTAACAAGCTTGTTAAATAAATGAATTACTATAATAAAAGATTAGGGTTATTGATTTATAAACTAGTTAATGTAAACAAGTATAAATCATGTATGATCATATATATTGTGCATGAAAGATTGTGTTAATAATTGATAAGAAACTAGATTAGTAATTGATTAGAAGATGTTGAATATGAATTGATTATGTTAATAAGATTAAGTTAATGAATAATTATAATAATGGTGTGTTAGTGTATGTAATAAGGTTAAAAGATAAAAGGTGTATGATTATGATTATAGATTAATAAGAGGTTAAGATTTTATGTTAATGATTAATAAGTTATAAGGTTAAGATTATGATGAAGTTAAACTAGATGATAAGAGTTAGATGTTTACGTTATGATTAAGGAAAATAATAGTGATAATGAGATACATGATGCATGCATGCATACGTATGTATGTACATATATATAGGTAGGTAGGTATGTGCGTGTGTATATATTTAGATGTATACATACGTGTATATGTAAAAGTATATATGTATGTATATGTACATGTGTATGTATGTTTGAGTGTATATATGTATGAATGTGTATTATGTAAGTATTATAACAGGTTAGTAAACATAATAATAGAAAGTAATAAGTGTATATATATATGTATCACCTTACACTTATGTAAATGTAACACCTACACCTAAGATATATATATATATATATACACCATATAATTATGAACACATACATGTATAATAATAATAAAGAATATATATATGTATGTATCACATAAAAGTATATTTATATATGTAACATATAAAGATAAGTATACATAATAGTTAATTAAAGACTAATAATACTATTATTAGTATAACCTATACACTTATCTATATAGTAACACTTAAGTACACTAAGTATATTATCACTTATATAAATATAACTTTTCTCGAGAACGGTCACTGTTAATATAGTTTGCTATATTAATAAACAAACTTTATGTCTATTAGATATTAACTAATCGAACATAATATCTCTAGGTTGAGATCTCCGTGTTCAACACTCCGATCATATAACTTGCGTGGAATATCTATCTACTATTAAGGTGAACTTCATAGCCTCACTTTTTAACTTTCTTTATATACTTATTTTAAACTTTGGGGTGAGACACATGCTTGCTTTTAAACTATTTTACGCTTAGACACGAGTACTCAAACTTTATTTTGATTAATTCAAACTGTTGCTAACATGCTTTGATTCATGCTAAATCCCTACCATGATATCGTTAATTGCTACGTATAAAGGCAAGCTTAGTTATTGTGAATAGCGCTATTGAGGGTGACGTCTCTATCCGGATGACCGTTGGTCAATGGATACATAATAATGATGCACGAAACGAACATGATGTGTTTAGGGTAACTTACGGTTAGTATCGATATCATATACACCAGCACTATTACCGAACTGATTAAACTTTATAATTAAATCTTGTGATCTAAAAACTTGGTTATTATTGATAAAACTATGTTGTTCACTCAACCATTTTTGGGTGACACTTTAAGCATGTTTTGTCTCAGGTGAAGATTGCTAAAGATTATTTGCTATTTGGACTTTGCTGCTTTTGGAGTAAGCATTTATACATTCATGTTATTGCATTAAAACATTTATTGTAATGACTTAATATTTCCCGCTGCTTGTAATACATTGGTTTTTAATTAAAAATGTCTCATATAGAGTCGTTCTCGTTGATACATACTTGTTTTGTGATATTGTGAAGTCATATTTCCCCGGCCCTATTTGGGGGTATGACAACCTATATCGTTAATGGGTGTTTTGTACAAAAAATATTTCTAAAATCCTTGCTTTGCGGTTAGCCTCGGTGATTGATAAAGTAATTAGTTATGAACAGACTACATTTATTGCCAATAGACAAATACTTGACGGGCCTTTGATTGTCAATGAAGTTATGGAATGGTATAAATCTCATTCTAAAAAATTGATGATGCTAAAAATTGACTTTGAAAAGGCTAATGATTTGGTAAATTGGTCTTATCTTGAACATATGTTAACCAAATTGGGCTTTGATATTAAGTGGCGTAAGTGGATTGGTATGTGTTTAAACCAAGCTCGTACTTCTATTTTGGTCAATGGTAGTCATACTAATGAGTTTTATATCAAAAGTAGACTTCGTCAAGGAGATCCATTAAGTCCTTTCTTATTCCTCATAATAATGGAAGGGCTTCATCTGGATATTAATAAGGCTGTTGAATCGGGAGTTACAAGAGGGGCACAAATTGGTTCTTTTAAGAAGAAAATTTCTCACTTGTTCTATGCGGATGATGCAATGATAGTTTCAGAATGGAGTTGTGAAGAAAGTGATAATATTATTCGTATTTTCAAATTTTTCATCTAGCTTCGGGTTTGGAGATAAATGTTCAAAAATCACACTTATATGGTGTAGGAGTTAATCAATTCGAACCGGATGAATTGGTGGTACATTCGGGTGTATCAAAGGTTCGTTTCCATTAAATTATTTGGGATTGCCTTTGGGGTTGAATATGAACTTGATATCTAGTTGGAATCCCATCATCGAACGTTTTAAGAAGAGACTCTCTACATGGAAGGCACGTATGCTATAATTTAAAGGACGTCTTACTCTTATTAAGTTAGTCCTAGGAAGTTTGGGAATATATTATCTTTCTTTATTTAAGTGTCCGAAAAAAGTTCTACACGAATTGGAAAGATTACGATGTACTTTTTTTTTTTGGGGGGGTGGTGACGATGAATGTAGAAAAATGGTGTGGATCAAGTAGGACACTATTCTGTCTTCGTTCGAAAAAGGGGGCTTAAATATTGGATTGGAATCGTTTAATATGGCTCTCTTATTTAAATAGATTTGGAAGTATAATACAGATTCGAAAGCATTATGGAAAGACGTTATATATTCAGTATATGGGCCAGATGTCGATAAAATCCAATCCGTTCAATCTTTTCGTGGTTACTGGGCTAACATAGTGAGGTGTTACCACATGGCTCAACAGAAGAATTTAATCCCCCTAAACCCTATTAAATTTAAACTTGGAAGTGGCTGCAGTATACGATTTTGGGTTGACTGTTGGATAACAAATACCATTATGCGAGTCTTTTAACAGGTTGTTTCATTTGGCTTCTTATAACGAATGCACCATTGCACAGAAGTTCATAAATGGAGAATGGAAGTGGTCCTGGAATAGAGATTATATGGGTAGCAGAAACTTGCAAAGTCTTGAAGAATTGGGAGATGTCATTGGTGCAGTTTCAATCACTAATACTGCTGATTCTTTAGTGTGGGCAGTTGGAAATAAAGACTTTTATTTAGTAAGTGATACAAGAAGACATTTAGATAATACTAGTGAAAGGACCCGTGAAATCACGGGTTTGTTTAAACGAAACAGTTAAATAATGTTTATTAGGTATTAAGCAAATGTAAATGATAAAGTCATTTAGTTTAGATTAATTTTGACAATCAGATATACAAATAGCATTAGCCTTAAAATGAAAATGCAAGTAGAACTAAGAAAATATATTAAAGTGATAGAAACTATAAATATGTTATAAAACCACTTGGGTATGTTTTATGGAAAATATATTAAATGCTATAGTATGTTCATACAATCATTTGAGTATTTACTTATAAATCCGTTAAAAAAACAAAACTGTGTATAATTGGATATGAGAGACAAACTTTAATCTCTCTTCAACCAAGCATAACGAATCTCAGTCAAATAACTTATTTAAAATTCAAATAAATTGTAACAACTAATACCTAAATTTTATGGATTTTGAAGCTATTCAAATTTAGAGCTAAATATTAAAGCAACACATGGTAAATACAAAATTTATTATGACATATACCTAGTGATAAAAGAATATACGGAGTACTAAGTGACCAAGTCAAATGGGTCTAATAGTTTAAAAGTTTTCTAAAGTGTATTTTAAGTAATGCTTTATCACTATTGGGCATTATCAACAGATATAAAATAAGAAATGACAGTCTCCCTAATCTACGTCACAGCTAAAAAAGCTTAAGAGTAATGCTTTAAGTCATACTGACAATATAAATGCATTTCATATATGATTAACAAAACTTTCAAATTCGACACCTATGTTCCGATATAAACTAAAATTGGAAACCCTATACTAAATGAAATGAGCCTATATACAACATAAAATATACTGCAAGTAAATAGGGTATATTAAGCTAACATTATTAAAAAAGTTTAGCTCAATATAATAGAATTGTTACTTGTGAAGTGACAATAGAAGTAAATAAAATATCATGTAAATAAAGGTGCATAAGCATAGTAATGATCAAATTTAAATGACATCGAACATGTTTGTGATGGCAAATCTAATAAGGGTAAATGACGTGAATGTAATTAACTTTGTCTGCTTCTATATTTGTAGCATATAATAAGTATATTTCTCAGATACTTGACTGTTGATTAGGCATACAAACAATTTGACACACGAACGAAACATACCCCAAATAGACTCATTTATAACTAATGGGTCAAAATTTGACACGTAGTAGAACAGATAGTGTACCTTCAATCTCGTCTAAAGTCATGAGTTGTTTTCCATCTCTTCAAGTCGATTCAAACTTCACATAAATTTACATCATAAAAAACCTGCCACAAATTATCAACAAATGTAGATAAAAAAAAAAATAAATACAAAATTTTATATCCAATCATCATTAGCTGCTTTAGGATGCTTCCATTCTATACTGACCCATTCAACATCCTCACCCTAAAACATCAAAAATTAATCTACGTTATTCACAACAACAAAACATCGTAACACATGTTGATCAGTTTCATATTAACATATGCCAATCGCAATAAAAGATTTCAAAAAGTTTTACTTTTAAACAAATAATTGAAAGGTTCCATATCAATGAAGCCCTAGGGTAAAGAAACTGTCTCAAAATACAACAATTATACATTCAGAACCCTAAATTGAAATGGATCAAAATAAGAGGATATTAGCAATTACGTAACTTTGAGACTAACTTGAAATGTATGGTCTAAAGAAGAAATCATAAACATACGATGTTACTTGCTACTATTAGCTTATAACAGCTAAGATAAACATCTAAGCTCAGAAATGAAATATAAAAGAAAAGTTTTACATTTGTTTTGGAATACCACAAAGTATATGTAAAATGCCAGCTTTGATCCGCTATACATAGGAACTCTTCACAAGTGATAACTGGGACCTTGGGATCAGAAGGATGCTAGAAATATTGATGCTCTAACATATATAGGCGCCCGCATGCGACATTCTGTCAAAATAACATCATTCTGCAAATAAACCCCCAACTGTTACAACTACGTTTAAAGAAATAAATCAGAGTAGAAACTCAATTTTAGTTTCAGTCATCAAGCGAATTACTACCTTCATCTATGTTGATTTTCATACACTTACTCACAAGTAACATGAATCCTATTGGGTGCCATCCTGTAAAAAATTAAAACAGATGTCAATCCCTTCTTCCAATTGATCTAATCCTTATAGCTGCTGTGTCAGTAAGCACAATCGTATAATACAAATTAATATTAATAGTCATGCATTTAAAAAATTGGGAGAATAGAAGAATACCAAGTGAGACCAAAGTGTAAAACAAATCTTTACACAAACATAAGGATTGCGCTTAAAGTAAATGTTTCATAATTTACCCGCGACTTCATCAAATGATGCTCATCAGCTGAGTAGCCGATTATTTTTTCAGCTTCATCACTATATACCAAAAACGAAGCTCCACCGCTTGCACCAAAAAATTTGCACTCACTATATACCCGAATGATCACAAAAGGATACAATTGCATGTTTTGCTACCACCGGATCAGAACTTCAAAATTACTAATGAATTTGCAAATAACGTACTTATGAATTGAACAAAACATAAATGGTAATTATACAATACATACAAATCAACACTACAAAATATGTTAATATAAAGCTGTTAACAGATAAACCTAAATTACACAATAACAAAGTAGTACACTAACATACCTGATCGGATTCTTTGTTAGTGAGTAGAATTTAATCTTAAGAACCCTAATTTCACGATTTAAGAAAACTAAACAACTGCACAAAACATCTGATGATTTTATAAACCAAAATAATTTAAGTTATATAAACTAGGATAATTGAAATTAGGTTACCAATCATAATCTTACTAATACAAAATAAGAACACTAAATAAGAATTACTGACCTAGTAATTTGGATCAACGATTTTTGGGCAGTTTGCAATCCTCTGAATATTATCAACGATTGCAGTCATCTGACAATTTTAGAGAGGCCGCGTCTAGAAGATTGCAGTCATCGAGCATTAGGGTTTTTTCGATGTATTTTTGGACGTGAAAGAATGAATTTGTGAACAACCCTATTCTTTTATGTTTCATTCCGTGTTTTTCTAATTGTAAGGGTATTTTAGTGTTATTTATTCTAAACATTTTTTAATTAGTATTAATTAATTTACTTAATGACATCATCACATGCTCTCAAAATTTTTCTTTTTCTTTTTGATTTTTTTTTATGAAGGGAAATAGCCTTTTTATGACATCATCATTTTAGCAATATAATAGAAACTATAGATAGATTCGTTTGCCTACTCTTCAATTGAAAACAAGATGGGTTAAGGAGATTCCAATAAAAATAAACATCTTTTTGTGGCGAGTGGCTCATGATCGTCTCCCTACTCGTTTGAATCTTTCTAAGAGAGGTCTTGAAATTCAAAGCATTTTATGTCCAATATGCAGCTGCAGAATAGAATCCTTAAATCATGTCGTGTTTTCTTGTTCTTTAGCAAAGGAATTATGGAAAAAAATTTCTTCATGGGTTGGTATTGATGTGTCTTCTTTTGCTAGTTGGGAAGCATTGGTTAATTGGTTTGATGATTGGCACGTATCAGTTGTTAAGAAGTCATGTATGTACTCAATTTTAGCTGCTACTGTTTGGTTAATATGGAGGCATTGAAATGGTGGTCTATACCCGGAATCGGCATTGAGAAAAGGCGATTTATTTGATTTATCTCGTTTATACTCTTTTTTTTTGGTTATGTAATAGGAGTAAAGTAAAGGTTGGGTGGAACAATTGGCTAATAATGCCATTGTAATCGTCTTTGTTTTGCCTCTAGTTCCTTGCTAGAGGTTATTTTTATATAAATAAATTGCCGTTAAAAAAAAAAACATGAGTAATAAACTTAAAAAAATTTGTCGAGGGACATTTTTTTTGGCGGAGTATTGGTATCTTAACAAACTCATGCATGTTTACATGATTTTTTTCACACTATTTATTCGCCTATTTAACAACTAATTTTTTAAAGGTTGATTATTCGAGTGCAACCAATTTTTATTCACAAACAATTAAAATGCTTTAAAATGTTCTACAGATTACCCCATTTTTTAAGATAATTTCAAAAACATGTAAAATAAAATATGTGTAATTGTTATCTTCTAACTTCATTGTGTTTACACAATCTTATTTGCTAATAAAAAACTAGATTAGATATCTTTTTATGAAATTAATTCAATCAAACTTATTACTTTAAAGAATAACTCCTAATTTATATCTTCGATTATATAAGAAAAGGCACCATTGGCATTCATCATTGCATTTTCGATTAAAGTTATTTTAATAAATACTAATTTAACACTCATGAAAATATTAACTTAAGAATGCAAATATATTATACACATATTAATAATTTAATTAATAAAGATAAAGAATAAACGGTTATTAAAAGTTACAATAGTTAATATTATCAAAGCAATGGTTAAAATTTTTTAATCAATGGTTAAAGTTCAATCAATGGTAAAATATACAAATTATTGGTTCAAAATACGAAAGAGACAATATAACATCGTCATTTATATCAACGAATGCAATTCAATGTTATAAACTCATCTAAAGTTTGATGTTTATTGTCTTGAAAGTTAATAATATATATGACTATTTTTATATCTAGTTTAATTTAATTTGATTTGATATGATTCTATTCGAGTCGATACGATATATATATATATATATATATATATATATATATATATATATATATATATATATATATATATATATATATATATATATATATATATATTAAATTTGAGGAATCAAACTACACCCATTTAATATAAAATCATTAGTGTACACGTTAGCATGGATGTTACACTCCATAATTTTAAGTTGTTGGGTAATTTTCACCCTTATCTCATATGTAGAATATAAAATCTAAAATGTCAATTATCAATTGCTTAATAATATGAACTTCTACGTTCCAAAATAATCGTCCGAGAATAACTTTTAGGTCTCTTTTTTCAATTGATTTTAACTATGAATAGATTGGGTTCTAAATGTTTTTTGTGTTATATAACTTTCATCTAGTATTAAATTACACAAAAAAAGAAAAAGTTGAGTCAAAATTAAAAAAAAAAATACATCAAAAGTTACCACAAAACAATTGTTTTGTGATGGAGGGCATAGTTAAATCAAAAGCTACGTGATATAACTATAAATTTTTATGTGTCGCTTGCTATTCAATCTACAGATCATATTATTTATTATATATGCATGCCCAATGCGGCCTCAGAACATCTGCTTTATTCGGTGTCAGACGTTTGGAAGCTTTTACTCCTAATGGTCGGTTGCATTTGCGTCTATCTGGTCGTTCAGCAGCTAGGCCATTTAGCTTTTAGAGAGTGTGACCTGTAATATTAATTGTTGTTGCAAAGTTAACGGGGATAAATTCATATCTTGTTTAAAAAATTTATTGTGAACACTAAGCCCTCCTTAATTGGTCCAGTTCCAAATAAGGATGTCACTAGCACCTTAGGCCAAGGGTGATTTTGACTATAGGTAATCTAACATGTCTCCAGCACTGCACCATCTAACATGTCGTCACCTAGGCTATCGAATAAGACAGTGACCCGTGTAATATTATAGTTTTTCTTAACGACAAGATTTTAAACAACTCTTTTAGATATAATTACGGATTACTCCAAAATATATTTAAAGGTTGTGAAAAACTTGAGCACGTTTTGTTTTTCAAATCGGCTAGCAAAACTCTCTGATGCTTGCACTAAGCACGACTTAGGTGGATCATGTTTCGTTTTCAAATTAGATTTACGACTTGTACAATGGAAAACACCTTGGTTACTATTTGCTACAGACGGTGGTTGTTTCTTTTCAATTATTTTTCTCTTATTCAGGAATCCAAACTTGAGAAACTTTTCTAGTGATCTTCATGGGAGTTGTTTGCTTGCTCAAATTATTCTCAAATATTTCAATTTTTATCTATTTTTCTTTAGGATCATAATCTTTTAATATATAAATGTCATCTTGTTTAGCTTTTTCAAGAAAGCCATGGAATGTAACTAGGATTTGATAGTCTTCTTTGACTTCTTAGATTGTTTGACCTTTTCTCTTTTTTGATTAACAACTTAGACTGTGTAGACTTAACATTTCACAGTCTCATTAGAATTAATCTTTGTTTGCTACTTAGAAGCATTCTTGAGAATAGAAACTGAACCAAAAGTTAAAGTCATATCACACACAGCATCACATTTAACATCAAGAGCAGGCTTATCACATACAATAAAAGATCTATTACTTATGTTCTCTAAGTCCTTATTCTATGTTCATGAAGTACATAGTGCATTTAAATATTCTCTTTCTTAAGTAGATCTATGTGTTTGTGTTGGTCCCTTGATAACAACAGGAGTATTGTAGAGGGGGTTGAATACAATTCTTTTTAAAATAACTTAACAGTTAAACACGATTAGTATTCAAACATGCAAATAAATAGAGTCACAGGTAATTTTCAACAGTTATTCTTTATTGATTGAATCACAAAGAATCACAACTATCCTTGGCGGAATGATAGTTGGTTGATACAGATTACCTAGATTATAGCTAAGAGGTAAACTAACAACTATTACACGTTTTGACTCTATAAAAATAAACCCACACCACTAGTTGTTACAATAGTGGATACAACAATTTATAGTAGTCCTATTAACCGTGTAATGGTTCTATTGTCCAATGGTACATAGGATGTCTGTACTTGTGGGGACAACTACATCAGAGAGCATGCTCTCCTCTTTGGTAGCTATTTGCAGGAACACCTCAATTCGGTTTGGCACCACTATTTGATTATACAAATAGAATGTTGTGTTCCCTAGGTGTTGACAAAGTATAACCCATGTCTGCACATGCATTAAACTTCTGCATTCCCACGTGGTCTTGTAAGGTCACTTGTCAGCCGCCGACAAGTGTCCTTTTCTGTTCAACTTTGTCTTAGACTTCTGTTGAATAGTACCATAGATGTAGACCACTCGGGAAACTACTATGCTTATAATGGAGCATAGCTGTCTTGTGTAGTAAGCTGCATTCCAGCTGTGCTGGTTCTTCATTGCTGAGCCACTTCATGTTCTTGATTTGCTGAGTACACATCCTGTGCTGATTGAAGAACACTGTCTACCTTGTGCTGGTAGACTGAGCAGCAAATTAAACACTCGACACAGCAATATCTGCTATCTATACATAAACAAACTTGTGCTGACTGCACATAACATTTTAGTGCAAATAAATTACAGTTTTGTCAAAATTAAATCCTTAATTATTTTGGGGACTCAACAATCTCTCCCTATTTGATGATGACAAAACCTATGACATATAGAGAAAACACTAAAGTCAGCACCGAGGGACCTAATGAAAAATAGGCAGTAAATTTGTCCCTTTTTAAGTTTGTTTTTGAGATCTTTTGCTGAGTTATCCATATCTTATAATTTGATATGATTTTGAAGATAAACTCATTTCACTTTAATTGCAACAAAGTATGTACAGTAATTACAACAACAGCAAAATGAAAAGTGAATTAAACAAAAGATACAATTTGAGCACTTAGGAGACTATCTATCTTTATCTTTATCTCGTTCTTCTTCAGATATCTCCTCTTGTTTGATTCTACAGGCTTCAGGGAACAGATAAGGCACATCAGCAGGGTCAAATACAGGGATATGAGGAGGTAGAATGATGGGGCCTCTTTCGGTTGGTCCTTCACCAGTAGATAGCTTTCCTTTAGGCTTTTGAGAAAGAACTTCTTCTACATTCACCACTGGTGCATTATCAAACCTTGTTGCTTTCTTGAAGAGCTGTTGGAGTTCAGATTTAAGTGTATTTTTGATAGCATTTTCACCTTTACCAATGAAATACTCCAAGATCTCTATCCATTCACTAAATCCTAGGGATCTTAACTCGTCATAGTTTATTCTTTCTTGAACATTATTCTCCCTTATGACATTGAAAGCTCTTTTTGACCCTCTGTTCACTTTGATGATCCTGATGGGATTGGATCTTCTATTCATCACATCACCATACCTACTCCTATAATAATGATCAGGAAATTCAATGGTACGGACAGATTCTATAGGAGCAGTAGAAGGTGCTTTCTCAGCAGCTTCCATCTCATCAACTGCCTTATCCTGTTCTTTGACAATGGCTTTGGCTAACTTTAGGGACTCAGCCTCTTGCTTTCTATCATGGGCCAATTTGTCTTCTATGCCCTGAAGCCTTACCCTCTCAGCAAGTTCAGCATCAGCAGCCTCCCTTCTTTTAATTTCAGCTTGTAGGCCCAACAAATAATCGTCGGCATTGATTTTCAGGGATTTTACTATTTCAATCATCTTTCTACCCTCTTCAGTTCTAAGGGTAGCACGATACTCCCTTAGATCCATACCCAGCTGGCGAGCCTCTTGAAATTGAGCTTTCTCCTCATCAGTAGAGAGCCTTTGACCACTGTTGTTTAAGTATACACCAATTTCAATGCCATAAGTCAAGGCAGTGATGTAGAGTAGCTGATCAAGGGGATGATGTAGCAACCTAACTTGGCATATCCTTTCATTAATAGCAGTTGTCTTTGCTCAAGCAATTCTTGTACAATGATCTCCAGCCTGTAAGCATCTCTTTCATCTGGATTCATTTTAAATAAGTCTGGCTCACCACGGGTAACTGAATCATCTTCCCAAGTTCTGTGTTTACCATGACGTTTTGGGGAAGATGGAGGATACATGATTGATTCATCTATACCAGATGAACTCACTGGAAATTGATTAACACGATTATCCCGTGTTCTATTAAAATAAGTGAGGGTCTGGGGAGAGATAGGTGATTGAACAAATAAGTGATCTCCACTACCCCAGATTGTAAAGTCAGCAGGATTAACCGTATCATCATCTTGATTAACACCCAGCTCAACCACCTTGGCTGGGTCTTCAACACTTGTAACACCCAGCAGCACACTTCTGACTGGGTCTTCATTCACAGCACTCCTTGCTGTGTCTTCAGTACCAGCTGACTGATTAGTATCAGCTGGCACACCTGCCACAGTACCTTCATCAGCTGCCTCAAATAGGGGTCCTTTCCTGAGGGGCTGGTTGTCCCTAGGAGTGGATTTCACCCTTTGTTTGTCAATAGGCTTGGGTTCAGCTGATGGTTCTTGTGTTGATACTGGTTCTTCTGGAGGCAGGTAGGGAACAATAGTAAGATGCTCCCCCTGAACATCAACATCATCAATATTGATTATGTTTGCTGGCTTTTGTTGTGTAGCTGGCTGTGCAGAAGATGTTGGACGAGAAGATGAGCTGGTTTCTAACATAGTATCTAACCACTTCATAAAAATGTCAGCTCTAACTCCTCCCCCTGACTCAGTAGATGCAAGATAATCTTTCATTTCTTCAGGAGTCATCCATTTGATCCTGTCTGCTCGCTCAGCATACAGCTTTGCCCTCTTTTTGTCGTATTTGACCATGAACTTAGCATTTCTTTTTCATGCATCCTTTTTGAATTTATCAATGCCAATCAGGTCATCATCAATGTCCCTCGCTTTTGGGGTCAACCATCTCCTATGCTCAATTCTGTGGCGTTTAAGAGCAACATAGGCATCCCATTTGACATTGAAGGCATCATTTAATTCTTGCTGTCTCTTCTGATGTCTCTCCAGTTTTCTTTTCATTCTTCTTTCAATAGTTTGAGAGAGAACAAAAGCTTCAACAACAGCCAATGCAGACACATCACTGGGCTTGCTGCCAGAACCAATATCATCCACTGATGTGGCAGACACACTGGGTTGAGATTCACCAGCTGCCTGTACACCAGCTTCAGTATGAGCGTTGCTGGGCTTACTGCCAGAGTCTTGACCAGTAGTACCATCACCACCATCACCATCACCATCTCTCCTTGGTTGTTTTGGAGCCTTTTCATGCTCATGCTCCCCCTCTGATTGTTTTTTTCTTTTTGAGTTTCTTTTTAGATTTCTTCTCCTCCTTTTTGTCATCAGCAGGGGCAGAAAGGTGAACAGGGGAGACCTGTGCATCAAGGTCATTATCTGAATCTGGAACAGAGAATGCAAAATTATTCTAGTCAGCAACTTCAGGTGTAAGATGGGCACCAGGATCCACGCCAAATTGTCGAAGAAGGAGGTTGGAAGACCTAACTTCATTCCTTGCAACACCCATAGCCATCTGTTCAACAATGGCCCTAACATCACCCTGTAGGGCAGCCAGTCATTGCATATTTTCTACCATTTAAACATAAGCAGAAACAGGAATCATGTTAGCCATTTGCTGTTCCTGCGAATTCAATCTCTCATGTAGCACCGTATTTTCTTCAGTAAGAAAAAGAATTCTGCGATTAGCAGCATCCAAATCAGCTTGAAGACGGGCAATATCCTCAGTATACTCATTGTGAGAGATGATTCATTTCTTTAAATCCTCCTCCACTTCATGTTGTTTGATAATGGCATCCACCACAAGATCTGCAAAGGCACATACTTGTCTGAGCTGGGCTTCAATATTGGAAGTGGTAACTTGCCCAGCGTTACGTATGGCTTCAGTCACACTATCAACAATAGCAGTGCGAATGGTGTTTTGTAGAGCAGGTGTAACTTCGGCGAGTGTCTTATAGACAGCCAGGGTGGAGATGTCAGCCACCTCATCAGCATTAAATTTAGCATAGCTGGTTGAGGGGTGGTCAGTAGTAGCTAGCACAGAACTACCTCCGTGGGGTGGTGTAGGTGGAAAGTCAGAATCTGGCCCGTCACCATGATCACCATCTTTTTTACCTTCACCCGAAGGTTTAGAACCACGGGTATTCTTGTCAGCATCATCGGTGAGATCCACTGGTTTGTCTTTAGTACCAGTCACATTATCATGAGTGACTGGTTCATCCTTACCAGTACCTTTATCAGCATCACCATCAGAAGAAGAAGATGATGAGGAAGAAGCTGTTGAATCAGAAGGTACCGGCGAATCAGGAATATTCTGCATAACGTATTTACCAGTAGAGGGATCTCTGATGAACTTGAGAGGCCTCCATGTACCAGGCCATGGAGAAGCAGCTGGAGCCATGCCAAAATAATGATAATAGGGCTGCTCGTTTATCTGTTCTAAAGTAGCCAGCCTCTCATAAACTTCTTCTCTAGCTGGTAGATCAAGCTGAGACAACAGTTCAGTCAGCTCTTCACGAGGCAATTTGCTGGCTGAGACTATGGCAGTTTGAGGATCAATTGTTAGCTGATCCACCAGTAGAGCAACTCTGGGAGTGATAGACGCTCCTCGATAGATGAAGTTAGGTACAACTTCATCAGGATCTGGCACCTGATACACATATGGTTTCTTCTCAGCAGAAACAGTAGCCTGAGAAGAGTCAGTAGTGGCAGTAGCAGAGGTACCAGCATCCATAAGGGGTTCCGCAGAGCCAGTAGCAGCAGTAGGTGACTGTGCAGTAGGTGAAGAAGTAGCATCTGCAGCACCTTTAAAGAATGTATCCGGTGTTGAGTCAGAAACCTGTAGATTACCAGTGGAATCCACAGTAATAAATTATCACGATTGAAGATCAGAAACATCCGGAATAACATTAGTAGCAGCAGTATCCATCTTTGGCTCTTTGGAAACATAGCCAACATAGCCAGCATTAACAAAATCAAGACCCTCCAGAACAATATTACCCTATGTACTAGAGTCAGATGGAAAAGTAGCACTTGTACCAGCATCCATGATAACATCATGTACATTAGAATCAGATGGAAAAGTAGCACAAGTACTAGCATCCACAAAAACATTCTGTGCATCAGCAGAAACAGCAGCAGAATCAGCAGCTTTATCAGCACCCTTTGGTTCAGTGACAGGTTCATCAAGTAGACCATCCTTGACAATATTGTCAATTATCTTTTTAAGAACAGGAGGATCTACTATGATTTCATCTTCCACTTTAGGTTCAGTAGTGGAAGCAGCAATACTGGGAGCAGTATCACCAGCAGCTGTAGAAGCAACAGTACTAGCATCAGCACCACCAGTAGGAGAAACAGTAGCACCAACACCAGTAGCAGAGGCAGCAATCTCATAAGTAGGAACAATAACATCTTTAACTTGCTCCCCCTCTGCCTGTTCATCTACCCTGCTAAGAACTGAAACAATAGAACATTTTATGTTAACAACTGTAGAACCAAATAAATTTGACTCAACAATTGCATCTGTTGTGGATCTCTGGGGACAGACTGGTGATTTGGTCAGCCCTTCGAATGAGACAGAATAAGGTATCTGTAAGTACAGCTGTGACTCTGCTGACTCATTGGCGACACATGTTGACCCAGATAGTGTAAGAGTTCTGGCTGGTAATGATGTAGGAGTGAGACTCTTATCAAGATCCAAGTAACATAATGGCTGTGCAGTATCCTGAGCTGGTTCAACACGATGAGGACCTAACTCAAGTTTGCTTTGGGGGTCAGGTATGTGCTCTGCTGGTTGTATTGTCAGCAGAGGATAGCATTAAGTTCAATTTAGAAAAATGTGGAAGTGTCTGGATAGAAGAGTATGAGTTGCTACTCTTCTTAACACTAGTTTTAAAACCAGTCAGCTTGGGAGCCAGGGTTATACCTTTAACTCCACTTTCTTTTGTCAAGTCAGCAGTTAAAAGATTTTTAATTATGTTAGAATTTTCTGCTGTTTGGTCAAGAAACGCACCAGGTTCCATAGCTACATCCTTTGCAGGAGCAGCAGTTGAGACTGGTGCAATCTCCCCTGTGGTGTGCTTGGACCCAGCTTTTGCACGTTTGGATTTGCCTGTTACCAAGAAATAGTTAAGCAACGGATTCCAATACTAGAAGTGGGTAGTCAGTATATAAGACTAGGGCTGTTCTTTATGATCAGAGAGCACTAGATTCTAATACAACTACTGCTTTACCAGTATGTGAGATGATGGTTGTACTAGTTGAGGTAGCTGGCTTCTTCCTTTTTACAGCTAGCTTTCGCTGAGGTCCCTCCCCCTCAGCTGGTGCAGCACCAGAGGCAGTCGGTTGGTTCACTCCACCTCGAGCAGCAAGATACTCAAGCATGCCTGGTGTCAAGGCATTATATGGAGCAGCAGGAGCAACTTTTGGCATTCCCCCTTGTTTTGGAGGCAGGTCGAATGATTCATCAGCAATCTGCTGGTAAACTTCACCCAGCTCATTTTCAAAAACAAGGCTCAAAAACCTTGGAAAGGGGATTAAGTGTGTTCGTTTGGGTGCAAGCACCATTTCCCTTAGCCTTAAGTAAATTTCATCGGCATAATCAATATTTCGATTGAACAACATCCCGTGACCAATCTTCAGCTCAAAATCTGAGCACTGATCAAAGCTCCCGGACTTCTGACTGATGCAATGAGTCAGCAAGCCAAAGAAGTAGTTCCACAGAGGTGGCATCTGCTTCCTTAAGGGCGTATGAGCCACTGGTCCATCAAACCCTATAATTTCTAGTACTTCTCTTCTAAACTCATCACTGGTTGGTGAATTAACAAATAGACCAATAGGTAATTGGAGAGCACGTCGGATGGCATCAGCAGTGATGGAGCAGGGTAGGGTTTCAGTCACCATGCCACGAATACATGGAACATTCTGTTGAGTGGTGGCCGTGGTGGCAGTATACCAGAATCTGGCCAGACAGGCCGGATAAAGACGAGAAGGTATTCTGGTAATAGCTCGAGCCAGTGGTGATTGTCTTATGTAATCGATAAGTGTATCATATCCCATGTTGGCTTTGGATTTGGGAATTGAAAGGGCATGAGCAGCATTGCCTCGCGATAGGTGAATGGAAGAGTGTTCAGGTGCATTTGCAGCCCTAACAAGGTTTGGGTGCAGGTTGAACAAAGGGCCCTGCACCACTTGTTCTTCGATGACCGGTGATGGTTGCTGTTTCGGTTGTTGTGGTTCTACCGGTTGTTGTTGCTGTGGTTGTTGTTCCTCTGGCTGGTTTATAGCAGGTGGTGATTGATGTTGTTTTTGTTCTGTCATTGATGATTTCATAGAAAATGGATGCATGAATTGATTTGAAGATTTGGGGATTTTAGAGAGAAGAGTGTGAATTTGAAAACTGAATAACCGAAGGTTATTATGGAAGATAAAACACTCTTTTAACCGTTGTGATTGGATGAAAAAGGCAGGAGAGAGAAAAAGGCAACTGCTATTAGCAGGCACGTGGGCAGATGTGACAGACTGGCACACTTTCGAGGGGACACAACTGTTGATTTGACGTATATACGGCTTGAACACTCGTACCTCCCATTCAGTATTAAATGCAGCAGGTTTTAATTCAAAAAAAAATTTAAAAACCACAAAATAAGTTTTGTATTAAATACAAAATACCTTGTTACATTTAATATGTCATGAATTTAATTTAAATCATTGGAAGTAAATGAGTTTCAGATTTAAGGAATCATTTAATTTTGTGAGCTGTTTATTATTTCAATTAAAAACATTTTGAGTAACCAAAGTATAAAAGACCTTGTTGTGCCGAGTGTTTTACATGTAGGCAGTAGGTTAACAAAAATGACTTACTGGTTTGCCCTACATGTTGTAGAGCCAGCACACCAACAAAAATTATCTTTTATTTAAAGTTCAAGCATACCCAGCCCAGAAATGAGATAGTTAAAACATTTCTCATCTAAGGGCTTTGTGAATAGATCTGCTAACTGCTGGTCTGTTGAAATAAAATGTAGCTCCACATCTCCTTTTTGAACATGATCCCTTATGAAATGATATCGAACGTCAATGTGTTTGTTCTTGAATGCATCACAGGATTGTTGGTGATAGCGATTGCACTTGTGTTGTCATAGTAGATTGGAGTCTTTGTAACATGAACACCATAGTCTCTCAGCTGGCTTTGCATCCACAGTACTTGAGCAGTACAACTACCAGCAAAAACGTATTCTGCCTTAGCAGTAGATGTGGACACAGTATTTTGCTTTTTGCTCGTCCAGCTGACTAGCCTACCACCCAGTAACTGGAAACCACCAGTAGTACTTTTCCTGTCTATTTTACACCCTGTAAAATCAGCATCTGAATACCCAATTAGCTCAAAATCCTGGTCTTTGGGGTACCAAAGACCACGTTTTGCAGTAGCTTTCAGATACCTAAATATCCTTTTGACTGCTAGAAAGTGTGAAGCTTTAGGATCAGCTTGATATCTGGCACATAGACATGTGGCAAACATAATATCTGGTCTGCTAGCTGTGAGATAAAGTAGGGATCCAATCATACCTCTATATTCAGTGATATTGACTGGTTCACCATTGGGATCAGCATCTATTTTAATAGATGCTGCCATTGGGGTCCCTATATCTTTTAAACAGGTCAGACCAAATTTCTTTAGCATATCTTTGATATATTTATCCTGACTTATAAAAATTCTATCATCAAGTTGTTTAATTTGCAATCCCAAAAAGTATTGCAAATCTCTTTGTAAGCTCATTTCATATGTCTTTGACATAAGTTTTGAAAAATCTTGACAATGTTTCTCATTTTTAGATCCATAAATAATATCATCCACATATATCTGTACCAGCAAGAGATCACCATCTGTCTCTTTTAAGAACAGAGTGGTATCAATTGTTCCAACTTTAAAACCTATACCAGTGAGATACACATGAAGTGTCTCATACTATGCTCTTGGAGCCTGTTTGAGGCCATAAAGAGCCTTGTCTAGCTTGTAGACATGGTCTGGATATTTACTGCTTACAAAACCAGGAGGCTGTTTGACATAAACTTCTTCTTGCAGCTTCCCATTTAGAAATGCAGATTTAACATCCATCTGGAATACCATAAAGTTCATCTTAGCAGCATATGCCAAGAACAATCTGATAGCTTTCATCCTATCCACTGGAGCATAAGTCTCTCCATAATCCAATCCTTCTTCCTGTTTGAACCCTTGATATACCAATCTAGCTTTGTTTCTGATCACAATCCCATCTTCATCCATCTTGTTCTTTGAGATGACCCGACCCAATCCATAGGGACGAATACAATAACATATGATAACATTGCGAGGTACTTGACCTCTATATGATACATTTTACAAACGTTGCATTTATTCTTAAAAGGCAAACTATCATTACATCAATATTTGACATTTTCGTCTAACATTTCATAATATCCAAATGACCTAATCTGTCATTTACTTATTTATATTCTCTATTGAACTCCAATGACTCGAATGTAACGTCTTTGTATCATGGCTTAAAAGGTCCTAAGTAGTATCCTTAACATGAGCTAATGCACAGCGGAAGACTTAATTCATACCTGAGAATAACATGCTTTAAAACGTCAACATAAAGTTGGTGAGATATATAGGTTTGATGCTAGCAGTGTTATAACAATGGAACACAAGATTTCATATATAAACATTTTAATAAAACTATTCTAAGTGGTTGAGCACTTGGTAACCATACTTAACATTTAATCACGTCGCATATTCCCTTTATTATGAAATCTTACTACACCGTACCAAGGTGTAGTCACGAAACGAAGTACTGTGCAACCGTTGAATACTGGTCGTCCAGTCCGGTTGGGGTTGTCAGGCCCGATAGATCTATCAACAGGATTCGCGTTTACAATACCGCTGTAAATATTAGTTACCAAGCTACAGGGAAGTATGCCAGTGGTACAACTCAACGTAGAATATATTTTTCAGTTACTTGTGTCCATAGCGTAAAACATAAAATACATGTATTCTCATCCCGAAATATTTAGAGTTTAAAAGTGGGACTATATACTCACTTTTGTCTTGAAGATATGTAATTTCGACTTGGTCTCCGATTGATATCACGAACCTATCCATATATAATATATCAATACCTTTTCTTTTTAAACAATCGTCACATATATATACTTATAATACTTTTAATACTTTTAATAATTCCTTAGTCCGTAGTTAGCAGTCCGATGTTAGTAATTCAATTTTAATGGTTCATATTTAGTTGTTTAATAAACCCCCAATGAAATAAATAAAACCCCCATCGTATATGTATTGGTCGAGATTAATCTTGACCCATGGTACCGGTGTTGTCAAATGACGTGTTGCGTACATAAAGTACCGGTGTTGTCAAATGACGTGTTGCGTACAATCATGGGATCTTATGATTAATCTTCTCGTATTGTTTACGGGTGATCCTGAACCATATAAAATTAAATTATGAGTACATAGGTATAAAATATCATGTTACTTTAGGAAGATGTGATTTATTTAATTTTCTCCAATTATTTTCGTGGCTAAACTAGTCTTGGATATCCGATTTTGTTTTGGTCATAATTTCTTCGTTACAACTCCGTTTTCGTTGATTCAACTTTCCACTTCCTTGGATCGAGTCCCTCTTTAAGAATATGAACTGTAAATACCTTAGTTTGTATTCAAAATCATAGGTCATAGGTCAAATTTTGGTGAAACTTATGAAGTTAATCATTTTTGTTACAAAAACATCATTTAATGACCATTTTTCTAAAAATACTTATACTATGAATTAAATCATGAAATTTTTATGTGTTAACATATTCATAAGAAATATCATTTTTCCAGAATATAAACCTCCAATTCAAAGTTCAAGATGGTTTTTAATTATCCAACCCAAAACAGCCCCCGGTTGCACTCCGACGTCATAAAAACAGTTTTTAAGGTATTCTTTGAAAAACCAAGTTATACCTTGTTAAATTAGCATATATTTAATTTATATTACAGGTCTTGAAGTATTTAAAAGTTAAGTTAGAAGGATCTATTTAGTTTGCAAACAAGTTTGAAATCATTCAAACTATGTTTTTGTTGTTAAAATTGTATACCATACAATAAGATAGCTATATATATATGAATCGAATAAGGTTATGAACAAAGTTACTACCTCAAGTTACTTGGACAAGATTGATGTAAAAGAGGAGTAAAAACCTAGAACCAAAAGAGTGATGAAATTGGATGAAAGATTGGAAGCAACTTAAGACATAAACTTGAATTGAAAGTTGTATTTTTGTAGTGTTTTTGTTGATCTTTTTATGGTGGTGTTTAAGGTGATTCTTGAGAGGATTTTTGCTGGAGTTCTTAGAGAGACATGAGGCTAGTAAGTGTGTGTGTTTAGCTAGAGAAATGATGTTCCAAAAATTGAAAATGGATGCATGTATTTATGGTGGTGTAAAAGGTGTATAAATTTGTAATTTTGTGAAAAGATCTTTTAATCATGTGAAATTGTCATACTAAATAACAAAAGTAGTTACCTTATACATAAGGCATGAACAAGGGCTGGTTGGTGGTGATTTGATGTGTATATACCAATAGTAAATACGTATAGAAGCTAGGTATGATACGAGTACATATACTCTAGATATACGTATAGAAATCTTGTGAAAAATGGAATGAGGATTCAAATATAGCTATCTTTTGTGAATATACTTATATTGTTTTATGTATTTAAGTCTTTAAAAGTGATTAAATACATTATATATACGATATATGTATAAACATTATAGGTCGTAAGTATTTATGTCAAATAACGTTACGTATAGTTATCGTTTTGAAAGCTTAAGTTAGTAGTTTCAAAATATACTTATAACTTATTGTTATTAATACAAAATGAGATATTTAAACATCCTTAAATCATGTTAAATATGTATATATACATATATATACACAAACGTATAATTAACATATATTGTATAGTTCGTGATATCATCGGTCAAACTAGACGGTTAAACGTTATGTAAAACTCTTTTCAAAATCATAAATCTCAACAATTTAGATTGCTTATCATGTTGGTAAGTTTTAATTTATGTAAATATTAATCTTATAAGTGTAAAACGATCGGAAAAATCCGGGTCGTTACAGTACCCACCCGTTAAAGAAATTTCGTCCCGAAATTTGGTAGAGGTTGTCATAAATAACAATAGGAATGTTTTCATGACGAATATGAGGTATTAATAGAGTTTTATCATTATTGGAAGATATGGATAAAACGATTCGGTCATGTGAAGCGCACGAGTGAAGCTATCACAAAAGAATGAAATGAGTGAATATAGAATTGTTTTAACCGATGTCGAGATTAGGATTGATTTCCATAATTTAAGGGATTTAAAGAAAATCTTATGTAATAAGATTTGGTTCTTCGATGATTTAGAAAACAGGATCTCCTTTGATTTAATGCGATAATCTGTTTTGATTTCTTTGTCGGATATTTCACTATAAATCCACCTCCTTCCCTTTCTTACTTCCATACCTCACATCTCTTACTCTTCCTCCTCTAATTCATACCTTAAGGTATGCTTTAAAATGCTTCATCCCGTTCTGATTTTTGTTATACTTCTAACTTTCATATCTTTCATTCTTCTCTTTCATCTACCGCTAGAAGAATCTATTCACTTTTATGATTTTCTTGGAATTATAATGTTTCTAATTCTCCCGTGTCTTTATGTCGCCATACGTATTGATACACACGGTTTGTAGTTTCTGGGTGGTTATTGGGTTTGATATCTTTCCTTATATTTCGATGCTCCTGCTTCTGTTTTCCATAATCATTGTCATCCATAGTTAATACTCTCTCCTATTTGCTGTAATCTATACCCCAATTTCTATTTTGGGACTTTGTCCCTTCGTTTCTTCTTCCCGTCCTTGAGTCAAGCGATCAATAGTTCGAAATTCGTAGGTATAAAATTCGGAATGAACATAGCTAATGCTCTAAGAAAGGAATGGTAATGGCACGATTTTGATTTGTCAAATTACCAGAATATCCAGGAAAATAGAACTATCAAGATGATTTGTTCTTAATATGTTTCAGAATTGGATAGAATGTAAAAGTCGTGTAACATGGCACATGATGACGGTATTGTGAATCATCATATTCCATTAGAAACTTAACATGACTTACTGTAATATAATGAAGTTGATCAAGTTTCATTATATTATACTAGTTCATGCATCAGTTCCCAACACTGCTTCAGAACATTCCTATTTTAAACTTGAAGGATTTAGAAACTAACACAGTTTCCTTTATATTGTAACGCAGATATTACAGAGAGATAAATGATTTCAGATAAGGATAGTGGTGAAAATATCTTCAGAAATATTGAGGATATTTATAATGAAAGATATGATAATATCTTGGAATTTCTAATGTCGAAGGATGATGATGAAGATTGACCCGTAAGGGTTTAGATTCAGAAGCAAGGTGTTTGCTACAGAATCGTCATAATTCTTTATGTACAAGTTTAGTCCTTGTAACTTGTTCAGAGTCTCCTTCATGGTTTGTTCAATCCGGTTTTCAGTACCAATTTTCTATCGAGCGTTCCTAACACTTCCTTCTTTTATCATCAACATTTGGTCATTAAGACCTTCTACAACATGCTGCTTCGTCAGTATTTTCAAAGTTATCGGATCTGGGTCATTGGTTATCAAACCAAGATGGTTTAAGGAGAATTGTATTTTTAGATGATTAAACGGTGATGGTAATATGATGGAATATAAAAGGTTCTCCGGTAACGATGGCGAAAGAACAACGTATATATATATATATCGAGATTGTAATAAGAGTAGTCTTACTGAGATATCGAAGTGGAGCTGTGACAAAATTAGTTAATTGAAAAGGAATCGCGTGATTGTTTTTGCTAATGGATGATAAGGAATTCGATGCGGATACGTTTTAACTATAACTTCGAGTTCAAAAATTTTTAGGTGCATAACTGTATGCATAAATCTTTATTCCGTAGACGAGGTGCGGCTGGTTGAACTTCTCGATCGAGATGTTTTCAAGAATCAAGAAAAGTTGTGAATGCGAATTGTAATCTTCAAGATACAAATGAGGTTTAAAATAGAATCAAGTGGCAAACTTGAAGGATTGTTTAGTTTCATATGTAATAATCATCATTTTAACTCATTTTTAATTGTCCAAAGTTAGCAGTCCAATAGTCCGATTGTCCAATGGTTCAATAAATTCATATATGAACTAAATATATAATATTCGAATTACTTAATACGTATCGTGACCCGTGTACTGGTCTCGGTGTCGATCACAACTCAAAGTATATATATATTTTGGAATCAACTCCGACCCTGTATAGCCAACTCCCACCTTCACATATAGAGTGTCTATGGTTGTTCCGAAATATATATATAGATGGATCAATATGATAAGTCGAAACCTTGTATACGTGTCCCGTTATTTAAAATGCGTAAAATAAATAAATATATATCATGACCCATTATACAACGTGTTGTCTCAGAATTAATCCGACGTGTTGTTGTACATGTGTCCCGACGGTATGTAAAGTACAGAAATTAAAATTGCAAGAATGTAAATTGCGATAAATTAAATATTAATCAGTTAGCTGGGAACAGTTAGCCGGAACAGTTAGCGTGTAATCCTATCACAATTTCAATTAATTAATTCATCTGTTTCTAACAATTTTTATTTTGCCAATGTTTCTTCATTATGCCACTTGTTGGATTCGGATAGGTAAAAATCCAAATATGAAATTTAAATGGAAATGGTTAATCTGGGGTGAACGGATACGTATATCGGTAATTGTAAGTAGGATAATAAATGATCGTTGAATCAGATTCGAAGAATGTACAGTGTAACTTGTTAATGTGAATTCTAAATATTCCTTGGGTACTACCCACCCGTTAAAATATTTTCATCATTAACAGTTTGTACGAATGAAATTTTTAATTACAATCTTTATGAAAATATATTTGCATATATATTTTCTTCGGAGGTAACTATGAATTTAATGAGTCAATAAAATATTCAACTCATTTGATTTATCGTTATTACTAGATTACATAATCTCCAAAACATTAGAGATTACATAATCGTCATGTCGAACGAAGAACGATACGTAAAGAAGAGGTAATCGGTGTAGAATGATATGTAGAACAAAGATCATATTCGAAGTTCAGATGATGATGTTGAGGTACGTGGTGCGGATGTGATTGTTGGTGGTGGTAATGATACGGTTGGTGTTGATGCTGATGATGTCGTTGACGTCGATGATGCTACTGGTACTGAAGATTGCGAGGTTGATGTTGTTAACGGTACTGGTTATGCTACTGGTGTTGCTGCTGGTGTTTGTAACCTTCGCACCGTGTTCTCCAAAGCCGTCACACGAGCGCGAAGTTCGTTAATTTCTGCTAGTACACCAGGATGATTGGCGGTTGGAGTGAGCGAATGAACAAGATCTGAAATATGGGATAGGATATAATCGTGACGAGATACTCGAGAAATGAGAGAGAAAATGGTTTCTCGAACAGGTTCGCCGGTAAGTGCTTCAGGTTCGTCGCCAATGGGGCAATTCGGTGGGTGAAAGGGATCACCTTCTTCTTGTCTCCAATAATTTAGTATACTACGAACCCATCCCCAATTCATCCAGAATAGATGATGAGAAATTGGTTGATCCATTCTAGTGACGCTGCCTTCGGAGCCCGAATGGAAATCCATATCAGCGTAGCTGTCGGAGTCGGAGGAATTCGAACTGGACGCGGAGTTCATCTTGTACAGTCGGGGAAATGAATTTTTGGTTTGGAATAGATTATAGGAGTTGGGTTTGGTATTCTTCAATACATAATTTACATATGTATTTATAATACTCAAAATCCCGTGAATTACGGAGAATCTTTGAAATTCGTCAGGCAATGTCTATAGCAACAGATACGCTAGGATACGAATTTTGTCTATACACTATCGATGCACCAAATGCAGTAAGACGTGTCTAGACTTAAGAATACTAAGCAGGCAATTCTTAAGGATGATAAGCAGATGATTTTCGACTAGATATGATAAGCAAAACTTTTGACATGTAGACACGGTCAAAGTCCAGACTCACTAATGCATCCTAACAACTACCAGTTAGACACACTAATGCAAGGCCTGGTTCGCTAAGACCAACGCTCTGATACCACATGAGATGACCCGACCCAATCCATAGGGACGAATACAATAACATATGATAACATTGCGAGGTACTTGACCTCTATATGATACATTTTACAAACGTTGCATTTATTCTTAAAAGGCAAACTATCATTACATCAATATTTGACATTTTCGTCTAACATTTCATAATATCCAAATGACCTAATCTGTCATTTACTTATTTATATTCTCTATTGAACTCCAATGACTCGAATGTAACGTCTTTGTATCATGGCTTAAAAGGTCCCAAGTAGTATCCTTAACATGAGCTAATGCACAGCGGAAGACTTAATTCATACCTGAGAATAACATGCTTTAAAACGTCAACATAAAGTTGGTGAGATATATAGGTTTGATGCTAGCAGTGTTATAATAATGGAACACAAGATTTCATATATAAACATTTTAATAAAAATATTCTAAGTGGTTGAGCACTTGGTAACCATACTTAACATTTAATCACGTCGCATATTCCCTTTATTATGAAATCTTACTACACCGTACCAAGGTGTAGTCACGAAACGAAGTACTGTGCAACCGTTGAATACTGGTCGTCCAGTCCGGTTGGGGTTGTCAGGCCCGATAGATCTATCAACAGGATTCGCGTTTACAATACCGCTGTAAATATTAGTTACCAAGCTACAGGGAAGTATGCCAGTGGTACAACTCAACGTAGAATATATTTTTCAGTTACTTGTGTCCATAGCGTAAAACATAAAATACATGTATTCTCATCCCGAAATATTTAGAGTTTAAAAGTGGGACTATATACTCACTTTTGTCTTGAAGATATGTAATTTCGACTTGGTCTCCGATTGATATCACGAACCTATCCATATATAATATATCAATACCTTTTCTTTTTAAACAATCGTCACATATATATACTTATAATACTTTTAATACTTTTAATAATTCCTTAGTCCGTAGTTAGCAGTCCGATGTTAGTAATTCAATTTTAATGGTTCATATTTAGTTGTTTAATAAACCCCCAATGAAATAAATAAAACCCCCATCGTATATGTATTGGTCGAGATTAATCTTGACCCATGGTACCGGTGTTGTCAAATGACGTGTTGCGTACATAAAGTACCGGTGTTGTCAAATGACGTGTTGCGTACAATCATGGGATCTTATGATTAATCTTCTCGTATTGTTTACGGGTGATCCTGAACCATATAAAATTAAATTATGAGTACATATGTATAAAATATCATGTTACTTTAGGAAGATGTGATTTATTTAATTTTCTCCAATTATTTTCGTGGCTAAACTAGTCTTGGATATCCGATTTTGTTTTGGTCATAATTTCTTCGTTACAACTCCGTTTTCGTTGATTCAACTTTCCACTTCCTTGGATTGAGTCCCTCTTTAAGAATATGAACTGTAAATACCTTAGTTTGTATTCGAAATCATAGGTCATAGGTCAAATTTTGGTGAAACTTATGAAGTTAATCATTTTTGTTACAAAAACATCATTTAATGACCATTTTTCTAAAAATACTTATACTATGAATTAAATCATGAAATTTTTATGTGTTAACATATTCATAAGAAATATCATTTTTCCAGAATATAAACCTCCAATTCAAAGTTCAAGATGGTTTTTAATTATCCAACCCAAAACAGCCCCCGGTTGCACTCCGACGTCATAAAAACAGTTTTTAAGGTATTCTTTGAAAAACCAAGTTATACCTTGTTAAATTAGCATATATTTAATTTATATTACAGGTCTTGAAGTATTTAAAAGTTAAGTTAGAAGGATCTATTTAGTTTGCAAACAAGTTTGAAATCATTCAAACTATGTTTTTGTTGTTAAAATTGTATACCATACAATAAGATAGCTATATATATATGAATCGAATAAGGTTATGAACAAAGTTACTACCTCAAGTTACTTGGACAAGATTGATGTAAAAGAGGAGTAAAAACCTAGAACCAAAAGAGTGATGAAATTGGATGAAAGATTGGAAGCAACTTAAGACATAAACTTGAATTGAAAGTTGTATTTTTGTAGTGTTTTTGTTGATCTTTTTATGGTGGTGTTTAAGGTGATTCTTGAGAGGATTTTTGCTGGAGTTCTTAGAGAGACATGAGGCTAGTAAGTGTGTGTGTTTAGCTAGAGAAATGATGTTCCAAAAATTGAAAATGGATGCATGTATTTATGGTGGTGTAAAAGGTGTATAAATTTGTAATTTTGTGAAAAGATCTTTTAATCATGTGAAATTGTCATACTAAATAACAAAAGTAGTTACCTTATACATAAGGTATGAACAAGGGCTGGTTGGTGGTGATTTGATGTGTATATACCAATAGTAAATACGTATAGAAGCTAGGTATGATACGAGTACATATACTCTAGATATACGTATAGAAATCTTGTGAAAAATGGAATGAGGATTCAAATATAGCTATCTTTTGTGAATATACTTATATTGTTTTATGTATTTAAGTCTTTAAAAGTGATTAAATACATTATATATACGATATATGTATAAACATTATAGGTCGTAAGTATTTATGTCAAATAACGTTACGTATAGTTATCGTTTTGAAAGCTTAAGTTAGTAGTTTCAAAATATACTTATAACTTATTGTTATTAATACAAAATGAGATATTTAAACATCCTTAAATCATGTTAAATATGTATATATACATATATATACACAAACGTATAATTAACATATATTGTATAGTTCGTGATATCATCGGTCAAACTAGACGGTTAAACGTTATGTAAAACTCTTTTCAAAATCATAAATCTCAACAATTTAGATTGCTTATCATGTTGGTAAGTTTTAATTTATGTAAATATTAATCTTATAAGTGTAAAACGATCGGAAAAATCCGGGTCGTTACATTCTTGAAGACCCACTTGGTACCAATGATTTTCTTAGTTTCATCATCAGGTTTAGGTACCAATGTCCAAACCTTATTCCTATCAAACTGGGAGATCTCTTCTTGCATAGCTCCTGCCCAGCTTGGATCTTTGATTGCTTCATCAGGACATTTAGGTTCAATGGTAGACACAAAATTTACATGCATACAGAAATTGCTGGTTGCATGCCTTCTTGTTTTAACACCACTAGCCAGATTACCAATAAATTGCTCAATTGGATGCTCTTTTGTCCATCTAGTGTTATGAATAGGTGAGCTTGTCGTGGAACACACAACATCTTGATCATCAGCTGGTTCAAAGGTATGAGCAGCAGTTGGAGATAGCTGTTCAGTATTAATGTAACCAGTACCGGCTTGTGATCCTTCAGAACCAGTAGACCTATGCTCAAGTTGTAGGACTTCAGTAGAGCCAGTAGGTCTACTAGGTTTAGACACAGATGGAACAGAATGTTCCATCTCATCATCAGAGAACTCAGCAACATGGATTGGTGAGGGATTTGCAGCTGGTTCCTCTTCATCATCAAGAGCATGCTGAGTAGGCTCTTCAAACAATAGCTCTTCATCTTCTTGACCGGGAGATGAGGCTGGGGCAGTTTCATCAAATGTAACATTAATTGATTCTTCAAAATAACCACTTCTTTTATTGAAAACCCTATATGCCTTTGACATGTTGGAATATCCCAAGAATATACCTTCATCAGCCTTGGCATCAAACTTGCCCAGCTGATCCCTACTGTTTAGAATGAAATAGGGAGTGCCAAATACATGAAGAAATGAGATTGAGGGTTTTCTTCCTTTGAGAACTTCATAAGCAGTTTTCTGATGTCTTTTCACTATTAAAGATCTATTTTGGGTAAAACATGCAGTGTTCACAGCTTCTGCCCAATATGAATTTTTCAGCCCAAACTCAGCTAACATAGATCTTGCTGCATCAATGAGAGTTCTGTTTCTTCTTTCTGCAACACCATTTTGTTGAGGTGTTCTCATAGTAGAAAAGTTCTGTGAAATACCTTTATCAGCACAAAATTCTTCTAATGTAGCATTTCTGAATTCTGTACCATGATCACTTCTTAGATGTTTCACCAGTTGCCCATTTAAAAGCTCCATTCTTTTGATAAAATTGATAATTTCATCAGCAGCTTCACCCTTTTGCTTTAAAAAGAACACCCAGGTGTATCTGGAATATTCATCAACAATAACCAGTGTATACTTCTTTCCACTACAGCTGGCCACATTAACAGGACCAAAAATGTAGTGACCTGAACTTTTACATGTTTATATATATTAAATGAAATTGATATTTATATGATTAAGAGTTTCCAACATGTTAAGCAATCAAACTTGTTAAGACTTGATTAATTGAAATAGGTTTTATATAGACAATTGACCACCCAAGTTGACCGGTGATTCACGAACGTTAAAACTTGTAAAAACTATATGATGTCATATATATGGATATATATATAGTTAACATGGTATTATAATAAGTAAACATATCATTAAGTATATTAACAATACATATGTAAAAACAAAACTACTAACTTAAGGATTTTGAACGAGGCATATATGTAACGATTATCGTTGTAACGACATTTAAATGTATATATATCATATTAAGATATATTAATATATCATAATATCATGATAATATAATAATTTAACATCTCATTAGATATAATAAATAATGGGTTAACAACATTAAATGAGATCGTTAACTTAAAGGTTTCAAAACAACACTTACATGTAACGACTAACGATGACTTAACGACTCAGTTAAAATGTATATACATGTAGTGTATTTAGATGTATTAATTTACTTTTGGAAGACTTCAAGACATATATCAAAACACTCATACTTAACGAAAATGGTTACAGTTACATTCCCATTCTTTTTTTCATCAAGAATTCTAGTCGTATTCATACCCGTATTATACACAGCTACTAGACGTACTTACTATGGGTATATACCAATAGGAACTAGCATGGGATTCCACTCTTGATTATGTCATGCATGACTAATCAATTTTAACTTCTACCATGAACTAGTCAACTAACTAGAACTCCTTTTAACCCCACTTACCACTCACCACTTACCACTCATCATTCACTCCATTTCACTTCCAATTCTCTTTCTAAATCTCTCTAAACACACATACACACACACACACACACACACTTATGAATGAATTTTTTCAGTAGCTAATCATCATCTTCATCAAAAATTACTTCAAAAATCAAGCTATACTCATCTTAGGAAGAATACTTCAAGAACACTTCGAAAATCCTTTCAAGTTTACTAGTTTACTTTCAAGCTTTCTAATCCATTCCAAGTAATCATCTAAGATCAAGAAACCTTTGTTATTTACAGTAGGTTATCTTTCTTATTCAAGGTAATATTCATATTCAAACTTTGATTCAATTTCTATAACTATAAACTATCTTAATTCGAGTAAAAATCTTACTTGAACTTGTTTTGTGTCATGATCCTACTTCAAGAACATTCAAGCCATCCAAGCTCCTTTGAAGCTAGATCATTTCTTGTCACTTCCAGTAGGTACACCTACTAAACTTGAAGTAGTAATAATGTTCATAACATCATTCGATTCATATATATAAAACTATCTTATTCAAAGGTTTAAACTCATAATCACTAGAACATAGTTTAGTTAATTCTAAACTTGTTCACAAATAAAAGTTAATCCTTCTAACTTGACTTTTAAAATCAAGTAAACACAAGTTCTATATCTATATGATATGCTAACTTAATGATTTAAAACCGGAAAACACGAAAAACACCGTAAAACCGGATATACGCCGTCGTAGTAACACCGCGGGCTGTTTTGGGTTAGTTAATTAAAAACTATGATAAACTTTGATTTAAAAGTTGTTCTTCTGGGAAAATGATTTTTCTTATGAACATGAAACTATATCCAAAAATCATGGTTAAACTCAAAGTGGAAGTATGTTTTCCAAAATGGTCATCTAGACGTCGTTCTTTCGACTGAAATGACTACCTTTACAAAAATGACTTGTAACATGTATTTCCGACTATTAAATTATACTTTTTCTATTTAGATTCATAAACTTAAGTTCAATATGAAACCATATCAACTTGAAACACTCAAAACGGATTTAAAACGAAGAAGTTATGGGTAAAACAAGATTGGATATTTTTGCATGTTGTAGGTACGTGAAAATTGGTAACAAATCTATATTAATCATATCCTAGCTAACTTATATTGTATTATACATGTATTCTAATATATTATGTAATCTTGGGATACCATAGACACATATACAAATGTTTTGACATATCATATCGACCCATCTATATATATTATTTGGAACAACCATAGACACTCTATATGCAGTAATGTTGGAGTTAGCTATACAGGGTTGAGGTTGATTCCAAAAATATATATACTTTGAGTTGTGATCTAGCCTGAGACGTGTATACACTGGGTCGTGGATTGATTCAAGATAATATATATCGATTTATTTCTGTACATCTAACTATGGACAACTAGATGTAGGTTACTAACGAGGACAGCTGACTTAATAAACTTAAAACAGTAAAACGTATTAAAAATGTTGTAAATATATTTTGAACATACTTTGATATATATGTACATATTTGTTATAGGTTCGTGAATCGACCAGTAGCCAAGTCTTACTTCCCGACGAAGTAAAAATCTGTGAAAGTGAGTTATAGTCCCACTTTTAAAAATCTAATATTTTGGGATGAGAATACATGTAATTTTATAAATGTTTTACAAAATAGACACAAGTAAATGAAACTACATTATATGAGTGAATGATCGAAGCCGAATATGCCCCTTTTTAGCTTGGTAGCCTAAGAATTTGGGAACAGACCCCCCAAATTGACGCGAATCCTAAAGATAGATCTATCAGGCCCAACAAGCCCCATTCTGGAATTTGGAATGCTTTAGTACTTCGATTTTATCATGTCCGATGGGTGTCCCGAAATGATGGGGATATTCTATATGCATCTTTTTAATGTCGGTTACCAGGTGTTCACCATATGAATGATTTTTATCTCTATGTATGGGATGTATATTGAAATATGAAATCTTGTGGTCTATTACTTTGATTTGATAATATATAGGTTAAACCTATAACTCACCAACATTTTTTGTTGACGTTTTAAGCATGTTTATTCTCAGTTGATTATTAAGAGCATTCGTCGTTGCATACTAAAATAAGGACAAGATTTGGAGTCTATGCTTGTATGATATTATGTAAAAACTGCATTCAAGAAACTTATTTTTGATGTAATATATTCTTATTGTAAGCCATTATGTAATGGTCGTGTGTAAACGGTATATTTTAGATTATCATTATTTGATAATCTATGTAATGCTTTTTAAACCTTTATCAATAAAATAAAGGTTATGGTTGTTTTAAAAATGAGTGCAGTCTTTGAAAAACGTCTCATATAGAGGTCAAAACCTCGCGACAAAATCAATTAATATGGAACGTTTATAATCAATATGAACGGGACATTTCAGTTGGTATCCGAGCGTTGGTCTTAGAGAACCAGAATTTTTGCATTAGTGTGTCTTACCGAGTTTGTTAGGATGCATTAGTGAGTCTGGACTTCGATCGTGTTTTTCTTCAAGCGTTGGTCTTAGAGAACCAGAATTAACTTTTTTGTTGGAAACTATATATTATTAACATGTAATTATTATGTGATATATTAACCTCTTAATGTGTTTGATATTGTGTGATAGATGTCTACCACTATTACAAATCCCATCGACTCATCTAATAATAATGAAGAGTCGAATATACTTTGGGAAGATTCACAAATTCCCGAAGAGGAACCAGAAGAGGAGGAACCAGAAGAAGAGGAACCGGAAGAAGAGGAACCAGAAGAGGAGGAATCGGAAGAGGAGGAACCGGAAGAAGAAGAGGTTCCGGAGGAAGAAATATTGATACCTACAGTAAATCGTTTAAATAAAAGAAAATCCTTAACCAATGAACCAAAGTTAAAAATGGTCAATGGTGTTTCCACCGAGGAAGCAAAATATTGGGAAGATTACCAATTTTTCGATGAATCAGATCCCGATGAGGATTCCGATGATGTTATAGAAATTACCTCGACCCAATTTAATATAGCAAAAGAAAATAATAAGGGAAAAGGTATAAAAATAGAGAAACCTGATTCCAACCCCGATGAGCTTTATATGTATCGGCAACATCCGTATTTCCTAAAGTGTAACAATAACCCGGGAACCTCTAAACCACCAGGTTTTTCTAAACCATTGTGGAAAACGACGGCTCGTATTAGAGGAACACCATATATCCCTAGAAAATTAGGAAAGCGAACCAAGTCCGAAGAAGAAGAAACCAGTGATTCAGATTAGGGAGTTGTAATCATGTTGTGTATTATATGTATTGTAGTGTGCTTGTACTTTTATGTTCTATGTAAAAATTGCTTGTATTGTTTGTTATTTATCTTTTACGAATCTAATCCTTGTCTATTTTACAGTATAAAAACAAAATGGATGTTAAGGGTAGACAACCGAATATTTTAGAAGACCTACCAGAGGATATGATTGACGAAATCTTGTTTAGAGTCGGTCGGAATTCATCAGCACATGTAGTTATGGCGAAATTAACTTGTCAAACATTTAAAAGACTTTCCAGAAATGCCTTAGTTTATAAAAGGCTTTCCTTTGATAGGTGGGGTATATCATATTGGGGAGACCGTAAGTTACGGTGTGTTTTTTTTAAAGCGTTAAATGCGGGGAACCCAAATGCAATTTTACGCTACGGGTTAAGAACCTATTTTGACTCAACATATCCCAACATAGGATTTCACGAGTTAGAAAGAGCTTCTAACATACAACATAAAGAAGCATGTTATGCTTACGGGTTAGTGATGTTCGCTTCTTACCAAAGTGAGAAAAAGAACATCGGATTACAACTTTAAATAAAACCTTTCCATAAGTGACGGATTCAGTAGTTGAGGTGAGAAACAAGGTTTTTTGATTGCTACGAGGCTGTTGGGCATTACGAAACCCTCGTCCTTTTGACGACATTACAACATGCTGCCTAGCCAATGGTCATAACGGTTACTTTTCACAAGACCAAGGATGGGAAGTCGTTTTAGTAAAACCAGAATGCATGACCTGTTTCTGAACTTATGAATTACGTGTCTTTATTGCCTTTGCTGAACAACTTGCGTATTAACTAGAATTGCCTTTATAGCTGCTAAATAGCAAAGATATTATGTGCTATATTTCATCCTATATGTATAATGGTGGTATTGTAAGTTTATAAAATATTGTATAAAGGTTTGAAAGCGAAATATTATTGTAATAAGTTTTTCATATAGAAGTGTAGTAGTTGAGTTGTATAGTAGCTAGTAAGTATGAACTTAACGGGTAGGTACTACCCGAATTAAAACTATAAAATGCTAATATGAAGAAAAAGCTTTTATAAATAAGTTCATATAATGCTACGAGATACTATTGACTACTCTTAAATTCTATATGATTAACTCAATTCTTTTGGCTATTTTTGAAGGAAATGGCACCGGCGACTTGTCAGAATTTGAACATGAGCGAGGAAGACTTCCGTGTTTTCCTTGCAGAAAACATAGCCGCAGTACAGGCTGCGATGCAAAATAACAATAACTTTTGATCTAGCAGTGGAACTAATTCCAAAAGAAATCGTGTAGGATGCTCCTACAAAGAATTCACTGCCTGCAAACCTTTGGAATTTGATGGAACTGAAGGACTAATTAGATTGAAACGGTGGACTGAGAAAGTCGAATCGGTGTTTGCCATAAGTAAGTGTACTGAAGAGGATAATGTTAATTACGCTACGCATACCTTCACAGGTACTGCGTTAACATGGTGGAACACCTATCTTGAACAGGTAGGGCAAAATGCTGCTTACGCACTACCGTGGTCGGCATTCAAGCAATTGATGAACGAGTAGTACCGTCCTAGAAACGAAGTCAATAAGCTCAAGGTAGAGCTTAGAGAGTTACGAACACAAGGGTTTGACATTACCACATATGAATGATGATTCACAGAGTTGTGCCTATTATGTCCAGGAACGTTCGAAGATGAAGAAGAGAAGATCGACGCATTTATAAAAGGGTTACCAGTAAGGATTCAAGAAGATGTGAGTTCACACGAGCCCGCTTCCATACAAAAGGCAAGTCGAATGGCTCATAAACTCATAAATCAGATTGAGGGAAGAATTAAAGAGCAGACAGCTAAAGAAGCCAACACGAAACAACTCAAGAGAAAGTGGGAAGAAACCAGTGACAAGGGTCACCAATACAACAACAACAACAACAATTACAACCACAACCGCAACAACAATCACAACAATAACCGCAATCCGAACAATAACTACAACAAACATCCCAACAACAACAACAACTACAACAACTGTTCCAATAACAATAACAATCCCAACAACAACCTCAATAACAACAATGGCAACAAAAACCAAAAATGCCAAAGGTGTGAAGAGTACCACCAGAATGGGTTCTGCACGACATTTTGCACCAAGTGTAAAAGAACTGGCCATGGTGCAAAAAAGTGTGAGGTCTACGGACCAAAGTTTAACAGAACTAAAGGAACAAATAGTGGCAAAACAAGTAATGCCGCCTTTGTTTGTTATGGATGTGGAAATCCGGGCCACATTAGAAGTAATTTCCCGAATCAGGGGAATACTAATGGGCAGGGCCGCGGAAGAGTTTTCAATATTAATACAGCAGAAGCGCAGGAAGACCCGGAGCTTGTTACGGGTACGTTTCTTATTGATAATAAATCTGCTTATGTTTTATTTGATTCGGGTGCGGATAGAAGCTATATGAGTAGAGATTTTTGTGCTAAGTTAAGTTACCCATTGACGCCTTTGGATAGTAAATTTTTACTCGAATTAGCAAACGGTAAATTAATTTCAGCAGATAATATATGTCGGGATAGAGAAATTAAACTGGGAGATGAAACATTTAAAATTGATTTAATACCAGTCGAGTTAGGGAGTTTTGATGTAATAATTGGTATGGACTGGTTGAAAAAGGTGAGAGCAGAGGTCGTTTGTTACAAAAATGCGATTCGTATTATGCGTGAAAAGGGAAAACCTTTAATGGTGTACGGAGAAAGGAACAATGCGAAATTTAATCTTATTAGTAGTTTGAAGGCGCAAAAACTAATAAGAAAAGGTTGTTACGTCATTCTAGCACACATCAAGGAAGTTAAACCTGAAGAAAAAAACATCAGTGATGTTCCCGTCGCAAAAGAATTTCCCGATGTATTTCCGAAAGAATTACCGGGATTACCCCCACATCGATCCGTTGAATTTCAAATAGACCTTGTACCAGGAGCTGCACCAATAGCTCGTGCTCCATACATACTCGCACCCAGCAAAATGAAAGAATTACAAAGTCAGTTACAGGAACTTTTAGAGCGTGGTTTCTTTCGACCAAGCACATCACCATGGGGAGCTCCGGTTTTGTTTGTCAAGAAGAAGGATGGTACATTTAGGTTGTGTATCGACTACCGAGAGTTTAATAAACTTACCATCAAGAACCGTTACCCACTACCGAGAATCGACGACTTATTTGATCAACTACAAGGCTCGTCGGTTTATTCGAAGATTGATTTACGTTCTGGATATCATCAAATGCGGGTGAAGGAGGATGATATTCCGAAGACTGCTTTTAGGATGCGTTACGGTCATTACGAGTTTATGGTTATGCCGTTTGGATTGACTAACGCACCAGCTGTGTTCATGGACCTCATGAACCGAGTGTGTGGACCATACCTTGACAAGTTTGTCATTGTTTTCATCGATGACATACTTATTTACTCAAAGAATGACCAAGAGCACGAAGAACATTTCAGAAAAGTGCTAGAGTTGTTGAGGTAAGAAAAACTGTACGCTAAGTTTTCAAAGTGTGAATTTTGGTTGGAAGAAGTTCAATTCCTCGGTCACATAGTGAACAAAGAAGGTATTCATGTGGATCCAGCAAAGATTGAAACCGTTGAAAAGTGGGAAACCCCGAAAACTCCAATACACATACGCCAATTTTTAGGGCTAGCTGGTTATTACAGGAGATTCATCCAAGATTTTTCTAAAATAACAAAACCCTTGACTACGTTAACGCATAAAGGGAGGAAATTTGAATGGAAGGATGAACAAGAAAAAGCGTTTCAATTGTTGAAGAAAAAGTTAACTACGGCACCTATATTGTCATTACCTGAAGGGAATGATGATTTTGTGATATATTGTGACGCCTCAAAGCAAGGTCTCGGTTGTGTATTAATACAACGAGCGAAAGTAATTGCTTATGCGTCTAGATAATTGAAGATTCACGAGCAGAATTATACGACGCATGATTTGGAATTAGGCGCGGTTGTTTTTGCATTAAAGACTTGGAGGCACTACTTATATGGGGTCAAAAGTATTAAATATACAGACCACAAAAGTCTTCAACACATATTTAATCAGAAACAACTGAACATGAGGCAGCGCAGATGGATTGAATTGTTGAATGATTACGACTTTGAGATTCGTTACCACCCGGGGAAGGCAAATGTGGTAGCCGACGCCTTGAGCAGAAAGGACAGAGAACCTATTCGAGTAAAAGCTATGAATATAATGATTCAAACTAACCTTACTACTCAAATAAAGGAGGCGCAACAAGGAGTTTTAAAAGAGGGAAACTTAAGGGATGAAATACCCAAAGGATCAGAGAAGCATCTTAATATTCAGGAAGACGGAACCCGATATAGGGCTGAAAGAATTTGGGTACCAAAATTTGGAGATATGAGAAAAATGGTACTTAGAGAAGCTCATAAAACCAGATACTCAATACATCCTGGAACGGAAAAGATGTACAAGGATCTTAAGAAACATTTTTGGTGGCCAGGTATGAAAGCCGATGTTGCTAAATATGTAGGAGAATGTTTGACGTGTTCTAAGGTCAAAGCTGAGCATCAGAAATCATCAGGTCTACTTCAACAACCCGAAATCCCGGAATGGAAATGGGAAAACATTACCATGGATTTCATCACTAAATTTCCAAGGACTGCAAGTGGTTTTGATACTATTTGGGTAATAGTTGATCGTCTCACCAAATCAGAACACTTCCTGTCAATAAGAGAAGATGACAAGATGGGGAAGTTAGCACGACTGTATTTGAAGGAAGTCGTCTCCAGACATGGAATACTAATCTCTATTATCTCTGATAGGGATGGCAGATTTATTTCAAGATTCTGGCAGACATTACAGCAACCATTAGGAACTCGTCTAGACATGAGTACTGCCTATCATCCACAAACTGATGGGCAGAGAGAAAGGACGATACAAACGCTTGAAGACATGCTACGAGCATGTGTTATTGATTTCGGAAACAGTTGGGATCGACATCTACCGTTAGCAGAATTTTCCTACAACAACAGCTACCATTCAAGCATTGAGATGGAACCGTTTGAAGCACTTTATGGTAGAAAGTGCAGGTCTCCTATTTGTTGGAGTGAAGTGGGGGATAGACAGATTACGGGTCCAGAGATAATACAAGAAACTACCTAGAAGATCATCCAAATTCAACAACGGTTGAAAACTGCCCAAAGTCGACAAAAGAGCTACGCAGACATTAAAAGAAAAGATATAGAATTTGAAATTGGAGAGATGGTCACGCTTAAAGTTGCACCTTGGAAAGGTGTTGTTCAATTTGGTAAACGGGGGAAATTAAATCCAAGGTATATTGGACCATTCAAAATTATTGATCGTGTCGGACCAGTTGCTTACCGACTTGAATTACCACAACAACTCGCGGCTGTACATAACACTTTCCACGTCTCAAATTTGAAGAAATGTTTTACTAAAGAAGATCTCACTATTCTGTTAGACAAAATCCAAATCAACGAAAAACTTCAATTCATCGAAGAACCCGTCGAAATAATGGATCGTGAGGTTAAAAGACTTAAGCAAAACAAGATACCAATTGTTAAAGTTCGATGGAATGCTCGTAGAGGACCCGAGTTCACCTGGGAACGAGAAGATTAGATGAAGAAGAAATACCCGCACTTATTTCCAGAAGATACGTCAACACCTCCAACTGCTTAAAATTTCGGGACGAAATTTATTTAACGGGTAGGTACTGTAGTGACCTGAACTTTTCCATGTTTATATATATTAAATGAAATTGATATTTATATGATTAAGTGTTTCTAACATGTTAAGCAATCAAACTTGTTATGACTTGATTAATTGAAATAGGTTTTATATAGACAATTAACCACCCAAATTGACCGGTTATTCACGAACGTTAAAACTTGTAAAAACTATATGATGTCATATATATGGATATATATATGTAGTTAACATGGCATTATGATAAGTAAACATATCATTAATTATATTAACAATGAACTACATATGTAAAAACAAGACTACTAACTTAAGGATTTCGAACGAGGCATATATGTAACGATTATCGTTGTAACGACATTTAAAAGTATATATATATCATATTAAGATATATTAATATATCATAATATCATGATAATATAATAATTTAACATCTCATTAGATATAATAAACGATGTGTTAACAACATTTAATGAGATCGTTAACTTAAAGGTTTCAAAACAACACTTACATGTAACGACTAACAATGACTTAACGACTCAGTTAAAATGTATATACATGTAGTGTATTTAGATGTATTAATATACTTTTGGAAGACTTCAAGAAATATATCAAAACACTCATACTTAACGAAAATGGTTACAGTTACATTCCCATTCTTTTTTTTTTATCAAGAATTCTAGTCGTATTCATACCCGTATTATACATAGCTACTAGACGTACTTACTATAGGTATATACCAATAGGAACTAGCATGGGATTCCACTCTTGATTATGTCATGCATGACTAATCAATTTTAACTTCTACCATGAACTAGTCAACTAACTAGAACTCCTTTTAACCCCACTCACCACTCACCACTTACCACTCATCATTCACTCCATTTCACTTCCAATTCTCTTTCTAATTCTCTCTCAACACACACACACACACACACACTTATGAACGAATTTTTCCAGTAGCTAATCATCATCTTCATCAAAAATTACTTCAAGAATCAAGCTATAATCATCTTAGGAAGAACACTTCAAGAACACTTCAAAAATTCTTTCAAGTTTACTAGTTTACTTTCAAGCTTTCTAATCCATTACAAGTAATCATCTAAGATCAAGAAACTTTTGTTATTTATAGTAGGTTATCTTTCTTATTCAAGATAATATTCATATTCAAACTTTGATTCAATTTCTATAATTATAAACTATCTTAATTCGAGTAAAAATCTTACTTGAACTTGTTTTGTGTCATGATCCTACTTCAAGAACATTCAAGCCATCGAAGCTCCTTTGAAGCTAGATCATTTCTTGTCACTTACAGTAGGTTTACCTACTAAACTTGAGGTAGTAATGATATTCATAACATCATTCGATTCATATATATAAAACTATCTTATTCGAAGGTTTAAACTCGTAATCACTAGAACATAGTTTAGTTAATTCTAAACTTGTTCACAAACAAAAGTTAATCCTTCTAAATTGACTTTGAAAATCAACTAAACACATGTTCTATATCTATATTATATGCTAACTTAATGATTTAAAACCGGAAAACACGAAAAACACCGTATAACCGGATATACGCCGTCGTAGTAACACCGCGGGCTGTTTTGGATTAGTTAATTAAAAACTATGATAACTTTGATTTAAAAGTTGTTCTTCTGGGAAAATGATTTTTCTTATGAACATGAAACTATATCCAAAAATCATGGTTAAACTCAAAGTGGAAGTATGTTTTCCAAAATGGTCATCTAGACGTCGTTCTTTCGACTGAAATGACTACCTTTACAAAAACGACTTGTAACATGTATTTCCGACTATTAAATTATACTTTTTCTATTTAGATTCATAAACTTAAGTTCAATATGAAACCATAGCAACTTGAAACACTCAAAACGGATTTAAAACGAAGAAGTTATGGGTAAAACAAGATTGGATATTTTTGCTTGTTGTAGGTACGTGAAAATTGGTAACAAATCTATATTAATCATATCCTAGCTAACTTATATTGTATTATACATGTATTCTAATATATTATGTAATCTTGGGATACCATAGACACATATACAAATTTTTGACATATCATATCGACCCATCTATATATATTATTTGGAACAACCATAGACACTCTATATGCAGTAATGTTGGAGTTAGCTATACAGGGTTGAGGTTGATTCCAAAAATATATATACTTTGAGTTGTGATCTAGCCTGAGACGTGTATACACTGGGTCGTGGATTGATTCAAGATAATATATATCGATTTATTTCTGTACATCTAACTATGGACAACTAGATGTAGGTTACTAACGAGGACATCTGACTTAATAAACTTAAAACAGTAAAATGTATTAAAAATATTGTAAATATATTTTGAACATACTTTGATATATATGTACATATTTGTTATAGGTTTGTGAATCGACCAGTGGCCAAGTCTTACTTCCCGACGAAGTAAAAATCTGTGAAAGTGAGTTATAGTCCCACTTTTAAAAATCTAATATTTTGGGATGAGAATACATGTAATTTTATAAATATTTTATGAAATAGACACAAGTAAATGAAACTACATTATATGGGTGAATGATCGAAGCCGAATATACCCCTTTTTAGCTTGGTAGCCTAAGAATTTGGGAACATGCCCCCTAATTGACGCGAATCCTAAAGATAGATCTATCGGGCCCAACAAGCCCCATTCTGGAATTTGGAATGCTTTAGTACTTCGATTTTATCATGTCCGATGGGTGTCCCAAAATGATGGGGATATCCTATATGCATCTTGTTAATGTCGGTTACCAGGTGTTCACCATATGAATAATTTTTATCTCTATGTATGGAATGTATATTGAAATATGAAATCTTGTGGTCTATTACTTTGATTTGATAATATATAGGTTAAACCTATAACTCACCAACATTTTTTGTTGTCGTTTTAAGCATATTTATTCTCAGGTGATTATTAAGAGCTTCCGCTGTTGCATACTAAAATAAGGACAAGATTTGGAGTCCATGCTTGTATGATATTATGTAAAAACTGCATTCAAGAAACTTATTTTTGATGTAATATATTCTTATTGTAAACCATTATGTAATGGTCGTGTGTAAACGGTATATTTTAGATTATTATTATTTGATAATCTACGTAATGCTTTTTAAACCTTTATCGATAAAATAAAGGTTATGGTTGTTTTAAAAATGAATGCAGTCTTTGAAAAACGTCTCATATAGAGGTCAAAACCTCGCGACGAAATCAATTAATATGGAACGTTTATAATCAATATGAACATGACATTTCAAAAAAGATCCATATGAAGTAAATGAAAGGGTTTCTCACAGATGAGATTTGCTTTGATTTGAATGAGGCATGGTGATGTTTTCCTTTTTCACAACCAGGACACAATCTGTCCTTTACATAAGACATGGTGGGTAGCCCAGACACCAAACTTTTACTGGATAATTTGTGAATATCTTTGAAGTTGAGATGTATGAGTCTCTTGTGCCATAACCACTTCAGGTTGTCTGCTGCCTTTGAATAGAAACAAGTATCAGTTGTTGTGACTGTTGTGTTCATGTCAATTTGATACATGTTTTCATGACGTTTTGCAGTCAGCAGTGGCTTCCCTGTCTTATAAAAAATAGTGCCAATTTTCCTTCTGAATTGGACTATCTTATTCTTACTTATCAGTTGGCTTATGCTGAGTAAATTATGTTTAAGCCCAACGACATATGCAACATTTGAGAATGTGACATTCCCATTAGTCAAAGTACCAAAACCCTTTGTGTAACCCAATGAATTATCTCCATACGAAACAACTGGACCATCTTTTTCTTTATAGTCCATCAGCAGGGACTTACATCCGGTCATATGTCTCGAACAACCACTATCGAGATACCAGATTTGCTTGTTTTGAATGCCCTGCACAGTAGCTAAGAGATTAGTTCTTTTTGGAAACCCATCCAAGGATGGGTTCTGGAAGTGTCATCTTTGATGATCTCTTCCTTTCTGCTGGTTTGCTTGAAGAAGCATCAGCGGACGGGGTTGGGGTAAAAGGACACCGGTTGGCTAAGTGAAACTTGCTGCCACATTTGTAGCATTTTTTCACATTTGGTATCAGTGACTGGTCATACATAGAGTAAAGGGGTGCAGTAAGAACAGGTCGATTTTTGGTTACTGCCTCAATTAGCTGGTCAAGCTTGACTGTCATAATCTCAGTGATAGACAGCTCTTCATTCGAGTCCACTTTTGCTTTTCCCTTAAGGGCAGCTTTCTTCTTGGAACCAGTACCATAGTCATGACGTATTGTTTTGCCTTTATCATTTGATGAGCCAGCGTGGGAAGTTACTGTCTTGTCTACTGAAACTGATGAGCTAGAGGAAGTTTTTCCTGCTGCCTTGGACTTGCCAGTATTACGTTTGACTGGCATATCTACAGCTACTGGTTGACCAGTAAGTTTGTCATCAGCTGGCTCAGCACAATTGGAACTCGAGCACGAAGGGGAATCAGTTGGTTTAATTTTTCTAAGATTATTTTCAGTGATTTTCCTTTTGATACGTCTTTCTTTTGGAGTCATGTAGTAGATGCTTGAGGGGTCAATAGTCTCATCAATTGAGGTACTGACTTCTCTTGCTCTAACTTCATCCTCCAAAATTTATTTCATGGTAGGTGGTGGGGACACAGTAGGTCTAACAAACTTATTTGTTAAGACCTTTTTACCCTTAACTATCTTGGAAAAATTATTTGGCAAGAAAGCTTCAGGATCTGTTTCAAGAATTGGGTCCATGAAAGTAACTTCTGCAATAGCAGTAGCAGCAGCATAGTCACCAGCAAAGAAAGCATCAACTTGGGCAGGCACCTGCTCGTTAACATGCTTTGCTGTGCGTTGAGCAGATGTACACCACGAAGCGACAACCTTTTTAAGATTATCCAGCTGGTTCTTAACTTCTGCTGCCTCAACGTGAAGAGACCTTAAAGCAAAGTTTTGTTTTTCAAGTTTGGAAATATCATCTTTCAAGATTTTAATTTCATCATTTTTGCATTTAAGTTTCTCATTTAAAGATTTGTTGTCAGTTTTCAAAACTTCTTCACGTTTGCTGCCTCTACATAAGTCAACTCTTAGGTAGTCAAACATTTCGGCCTTTTCATCATCAGTATAAGTTCGAAAATTATCAACCTTATACATCAATTCAGTTTTCCATTGAGGAGAATCTCTTTTCTGATCAGCTTCCCTCATATCAGCCAAAAACATGCTACCACTATCATCCTCATCAGACTCCTTGACCTCCTTGGCCATTAAACACAGCTTCTTTTCTGGAGCATAACCAGCACCATCATCATCAGTATCACTATCAGAGGAAGACGACGAGCTGGTTTCATCCCAATAATGATGCTCAGCAACTAGAACCTTTTCTGGCTTTTTAACCTTCTTATCAGTCTTAGCACTTTCCTTCATCTGAGCTTTCATAGCTTTGTACTTGTTCTTGTACTTGTCAGCTTTTGAGAAAGAGTTAGCATGTAAAGTTGAAGGTTTCCTGGACATGCATTAAACAGCAAAATGTCCAACCTTCCCACAATTATAACACTCAGATTTAGGGCCTTTGACTGACTTGCTGCTATACCTAGCACTCGGTTTCTTACTCCCTTTGTATGACTTGCTGGTTCTATTACGATTGAACCTTTTGAACTGCCTAGCCAGCAAAGCCACACCTTCAGCAAACCCTTCTGCATCACTTTCATCATCACTGCTTTCTTCAGCTCCAGTACCACTATCCACATCACTCTCAGCTGACTCTTCTTCTGCCAACAACTTTTGAACCAGTAAAGCCTTTTGAGCTTTCTTTTTAGCAGCAACAATAAGAGCAGTATCATATGTCTTAGAAGATTTTGAAGTGGTGGGGGCAGACATAAAGTTTTCTTTCAAGTTAAGTTCAAATTTAGCCTCTGTCTTCTCATAGTTCCAAAGTGAACTGTAGAGAGAAGACATGTTAAAGTTCTTTAGGGTCTGAGTGGTTCTTAAAGGGTCAGTAACAGATTTCCATTTAGTAGGCAGTGAATCTATGAATTTGTTTACTTGTTCAAACTCAGTATAGGTGACATTCAAAGTGATCAGGTCAGCAATCAAGGAGTTAAACCTAATGAAGGTTTGCTTAAGGGTTTCATTCTTGTAGGCAAAGAACATTTCATATTCTTGTTTTAAAGCAATCATTCTGTTCTGCCTAACTTCTCCCATACCCTCATAGGTAACATCTAGATAGTCCAACATAAGCTTGGCATTTTCTTTTCCCTTAATCAGTTTGAACAGTGGGTTAGGCAAAGTTATAGCTAACAAGGTTTTGATTTTAGGGTCAAGTCCAACACGACGTTTATCCTCAGCATCCCATTTAGAAGGGGTGAGAATAACCTCTCTGGTAGGAATAGCAGGAGTGTCAGCTGTAGCTGGTGCACTACCAATAGTCTCAGTAGGTACAAATGGACCATCTGTGGCAATACCAGGCATGAGTGGGTCAATAGACTCAAGGTGAAGCATGAATCTTGCCTTCCAAGTTTCATACTCATCTTCATCAAATTTGGATGGTCTATTGGATGAGCCATTTTCAAGGTAAGCTGTATTAGAATATGCAGCCATGAGAGAATTCAGATCCAAGATATTAATTATCAAGACTGAAGCTCTGATATCAGTTGTTGGTCCCTTGATAATAACAGGAGTATTGTAGAGGGGGGTGAATACAATTCTTTTTAAAATAACTTAACAGTTAAACACGATTAGTATTCAAGCATGCAAATAAATAGAGTCACGGGTAATTTTCAACAGTTATTCTTTATTGATTGAATCACAAAGAATCACAACTATCCTTAGCAGAATGATAGTTGGTTGATACAGATTTCCTAGATTATAGCTAAGAGGTAAACTAATAGCTATTACACGTTTTGACTCTATAAAAATAAACCCACACCACTAGTTGTTACAATAGTGGATACAACAATTTATAGTAGTCCTATTAACCGTGTAATGGTTCTATTGTCCACTGCTACATAGGATGTCTGTACTTGTGGGGACAACTACATCAGAGAGCATGCTCTCCTCTTTCCTCTTTGGTAGCTATTTGCAGAAACACCTCAATTCGGTTTGGCACCACTATTTGATTATACAAATAGAATATTGTGTTCCCTAGGGATAGATGGGTATTTATAGGGGAATAATTAGAGTTAGGGTAGGATTACTTAGAGTAGGGACCAAGTCATTAGAAAAGATCTAGAATATTTAGGGAACAAGTAATTAGGATTTAATTAAATTTTTTTTTTAATAATGACCATCAATTTTTATATATATTTTAAATTTTTTTTTTTCAAGTATTATTTAGTCTTTTTAATTTTTGTCCAAGACTTGCATTTATTTTATTTAGTTCCAAATTGTTTTATTATTTTCATAAATGTCACATTTTTTATTACATATAGACTACATATTTATAATATTACAGAAAAACATAAACTTTATTTAGCAGAGAATGTCGACTAAAAATTTACTATTTGGTCAATGTTTGGTCAAATAAAGTTTACTAGCACACAAATCCTAAGGGCAATTTAGTAAAACAGAAATGGAAAAATGAGGTTCGTTATATATATATATATATATATATATATATATATATATATATATATATATATATATATATATATATATATATAAATGTAGGTATATATAATAATTTGAAATTATAAAATATAATTTAAACATTTAAAATTTAAGTATGGGAAATAAGATATAAAATAATTAAAATAAACTTATGTAAAAAATATATATATATGATTTCTATACATAGGTATCACTATAAATATATGTTAAAGTGTATAAAAATTTAATATTCAAAATTAGTTTTATAATATATATTGTATAGTTATATTACATAATCAATAACATGTAATATAAATGTACTAAATTAATTATTAATATAATGGTTACAATAATATTGTTATTTCTTTCAATATTAATATCAATACTATTATTATTAATATTATTATCTATAAACAAGAAAGCTGATATATATAAAATGATAGATTATTATTATTACTAATCTTATTATTATCATTAATAATAAGTATTATTATAATTAGTATTATTATAAGTAATATTATTAGTATCATTAATAATATTATTATATTCATCTTTATTGTTATTATCATATGTATTAATGATTATTAAATTTATTAAAATCATTATTTTTGTTATTATTAATAACATCATATTATTATTATTATCAATATTTAATGTTTCTATAAATAATATTATTATGTTTCCTTATATATTTAATATATATATATATATACATATATATATATATATATATATATATATATATATATATATATATATATATATATATAGTCGATATATATATAATTATACAAATGCATATATAAATTTTAGTTAGATATATATATATATATATATATATATATATATATATATATATATATAAACAAATATATATAAACAGATACATAAATAGATATATAAAATTAAATATATATATATATATATATATATATATATATATATATATATATATATATATATATATATATATATATATATATATATAATACATATATATACAATATACAGCTATTTATACATATACTACAGTTATATACTTATATACACAAATGATACGCATGCTGTTACACATCATAATCACCTTTAAATTATTTATCTGATATGAAGATCTGTGGATTGTACGAATGAGATATAAAATTATATAGCTATTCTTAATTTCTTCATCTTATGTATCAATTGTACTAATGGTCGATTCATTCAAGCTACAAAACAAAAACTAATTGTTCCATTACACTGCAATTATATCTATTAACCTTTGTTTAATACTCTGTAAATGCAATACGAATGGAATTCAGAAAAAAAAATCAAAACCACCCACTTGATTACACAAACACCATCTACACTTCCATGAAAACTGCTGCTATTATTCGATGCTATTTCCTTTCTGTTTACTATATCTATTCCAAAACTGAACAAGACAATAAATAGATCATCACCATCGCCTAGAACCTGCTACTACTGCTGCAGCGTATTTCCACAGCCATCACAGTAATCGTTTATTTATTTTTTTTTTCTTGCTTTCGATTGCTTATTTCTGCCATCCGAGAACAAGCTTCACGACATCAATTATATGATTTTCTATTAATCAATAACTTCAATTGCTGTTGTAAACCATCGTGAAAACTAACCTCCATTGTAAAACACCACAATCAAACACCACTTCGGCTGCTCCTGTGTTCGATAACATTCATCACGTTATAATTTTTTTTCTTTTTCTTTTCTTCTTCTATTTGACTCTCGAACCCAAATCATCACGATCCCTTCATTACTTCTGTTTCCTGTTTCGTTTATTGTGGCTACTGCAATTAACTGTTTTCTATCTTTAATTCTGGGAGAAAGATAAAAAAATAATAATATGATAATGGATCATATGATGGCGATGAAATAAAGAATATTTATGATGATGATGTATGGCTGTTGATCGTGGAATCCAACTGGAAGCTTAACTGACCGACATCAGTTTTTGTTATTGGCCTGCGATTTCTTTTTTTTTCTCTCGGGCTTATTGAGCTGGGAAATTAATTGGGCCGAGTTAAAATCTTTTCCTTGTTTGGCCGAGATCCAAAGTTTAGGTTTTTCTGTTGGGATGTCCAGGTTTGACATAGAAAAATGATTATGTTATTTGTATTGGGTACTAATTCAGAAAGTTAACAGACAGATAGATGGTTAGGCATTATTGGTTTAACCGAGAGGTCATGGGTTCGAGTCCCGTTCGTGGCAGTTTTCTTTTTAAGACATCTTTTGAGGTAGTTACTTGTTAATTATTGTTATTATTATTATTAGAATTATTATATTTATTATTATTATTAATATTACCATTGTTATAAATATATTAAAATTAATAACATTAAAGTAAATATGATGTTAAAATAAATATTATTATGATCTTAAAACTTAAAGTAATGAACGAGATAATTAATAAGATTATGACTTAAGAATTTAAAATGAAGTTTATTGTATAAAATAAATATAAATTTGATTAAATCATAAGTATTGATAATAGATAACATTATATGAATATAAATTAATTAACTTTATGGATTATATACATAGGTACATCACACCTTTTGAAATTTTATTATAACCAAGACAAGATTAAGATTAAGATTAAGATTAGGATTATTATTATTATTAGTATTATTATTATTATTATGAAAATAATACAAGTTATCATTAATCTTATTAATATTAGTATTAGTATCACGTTTGTAACTATTAGTATTATTATTATTATTATTATTAAACAAAAGTATCATTATTAACAGTATCAATATAATTATTAATATAATCATTTTTAATAAGGTTATTATTATTATTATTAGCAAATCATTAATATCACAACTATCGTAAACCGTAAAATTAATATTTTTGCAAGTAATATCATTGTTATTAACACTAATAGAGTTATTATTAACATAAGTATATTATTAAAGTTATTATTACTATGTTTACTAATATTAACTTAGTATAATTAGAACTACTGTTTTGATAAACAAATGAAATACATATATATATATATATATATATATGTATATATATATATATATATATATATATATATATATATATATATATATATATATATATATATATATATATATATAACACATATAACATAACAAAAATTTAATATTTTTATATACAAAATGAACATATAAAACATATATATATTATTAACATAAAAATTATATAACTAATACATTTATAGGTGTTCAATTACAACCATGAATATTAATAAATATACAAATGATATAGGTTCGTGAATCCGAGGCCAACCCTACAATTGATAAATGATGTCATATGTATTTTTACTACAAAATACATTAGGTGATTTTTATTTGCCTTTTTACCCTTTATATTTTTGGGCTGAGAATACATGCGCAATTTTTATAAATGTTTTACGAAATAGACACAAGTAATTGAAACTACATTATATGGGTGAATGATCGAAGCCGAATATGGCCCTTTTGCTTGGTAACCTAAGAATTAGTAAACCGATCTACTAATTGACGCGAATCCTAAAGATAGATCTATTGGGCCTAACGAACCCCATCCAAAGTACCGAATGCTTTAGTACTTCGATGTTGTTTTATATCATGTCCGAAGGATTTCCCGGAATGATAGGGGATATTCTTATATGCATCTTGTTAATGTCGGTTACCAGGTGTTCAATCCATATGAATGATATTTTTGTCTCTATGCATGGGACGTATATTTATGAGAAATGAAAATCTTGTGGTCTATTAAAATGATGGAAATGATTATTTATGTTAAACTAATGAACTCACCAACCTTTTGGTTGACACTTTAAAGAATGTTTATTCTCAGGTACGAAAGAAATCTTCCGCTGTACATTTGCTCATTTTAGAGATATTACTTGGAGTCATTCATGACATATTTCAAAAGACGTGCATTCGAGTCGTTGAGTTCATCAAGATTATTATTAAGTCAATTATAGTTGGATATATTATGAAATGATATACATGCCGTCAACTTTCGATGTAAAGCAAGTTTGTCTTTTAAAAACGAATGCAATGTTTGTAAAATTTATCATATAGAGGTCAAGTACCTCGCGATGTAATCAACTATTATGAATCATTTATAATCGATATGGACTTCGTCCGGATGGATTAGGACTGGTCGTTTCATTAAAAATATTCATCACAGATAAATTTATGATGCTATAAAATAAGAATGGTTGGGGTGATTGTGTATGATCAGTTTTCAACTTTAGAAGTTCATTGTTCATGCTGCTACAAAATAGGACATAGTGGTAACTGATATATGTACTTGAAGTACGTATGTGCCTCTTGACTGCATATAAAAATGACTATTACACGTACCCCTATAACATTTTTTATAATTAAAATTTAATTTAAATAATCTAATTTAGATAAAGATTAAGAGTTCGTGGTGTTACAAATTTTCAAAATTCTTTTGAATTAAAGAGCCCGTGGTGTTGACAAATTTAAAAAATTCATTTTGAGTATAAATGTCTGTGGTGTTGACGAATTTTAAAAGTTCTTTTAAGTTTAAGAGTCTGTGATGTTGACAAATTTTAAAAGTGGTTTTGAGTGGTGTTGGTAACTTAATGTCTACAATTTTTTTTCTCACCGTTTATATCTTTTGAAAATATAAATTATATATGGAAGTAGACTATTAATTTGGGACATCATTTTTAACAAAATGAAATACTGGACTATTAATATGAGACGGAAGGAGTATATATATATATATATATATATATATATATATATATATATATATATATATATATATATATATATATATATGGAAAGAATTCAGTGAAAACTTTTTTAGTGTGAGAACTCTAGGAACTCCAAAAAAACTCTAAATACACTGAAATTCAAGCAAAAATGTGCACGGGCGAATAAAAAAAGAAATTCGAGCAAAAATCTAAAACACGGACGAACAAAAAATTCATAGTCGAGCAAAAAAAATTTTTTTTTTTTGAATTTCAAAATGTAGAACACATTTTTGTTCAAATATCAACATTTTTGTTCGAATATCAGTGTGTTCTACATTTTTTTGTTCGACTATCAAAAATGTAGAACACAAAATTGTTCGCCCACCTTTTTTTTTTGTTCGCCCATGTCCCATTTTTTGTTCGCCCGTGTCCAATTTTTGCTCGAATTTCCCTTTTTTGCTCGAGTTTCAGTGTATTTTTGAATTCTCAGGGTTCTCACACAAAAAACTTTCTCATTTGATCCCTCTACTATATATATATATGTATGTATATATATATATATATATATATATATATATATATATATATATATATATATATATATATATATATATATATATATATATATATATTTATATATATATATATATATTTATATATATATATGCGACATTTTCCTTTTTTGTCTTTTCTTTTAAATTTACAATTTACTCTCTCACACTTGTTATTAATTGTAATTTATTAGGGGTATAAAAGATAACTTCAAGGGTATAAAAGTTTTAATCACAATTTAATATAAATATTACGAAGTATATATAATTTATATATCAAAAGGATATTAATGGTGGAAAAAAATTGTAGACATTAAGTTACTAACACCACCCAAAACCACTTTTAAAATTTGTCTCCACGGGCTATTAAATAAAAAAAACTTTTAAAATTCGTCAACACCACGAGCTCTTAAATTCAAAAGAAAATTTTAAAATTTGCCAACACCACAAGCTCTTAAACTCAAAAAAACTTTTATAATTCACACCACAGGCTCTTAAATAATTCTTATAATTTTCCTATTTTTATAGTATCGCTATTTACATATCAATATGAACTGCAAATTACATTTTTTGAACATTTTTTACACAACCGTGCAACACACGGGCTCAAAAAACCTAGTATGTATATATATATATATATATATATATATATATATATACTCACTCCGTCCCATCTTAAGTGTCCACTGTTGAGTTTTCAAAGTCTTTCTTTGACAACTTTGACCGTAAATACTTTTATTTGTGTTATATAATACTTGATAAAAATTGTATGGAATGAAAACACATTTAAAACTCAATTTATTCATATAAGTTTCATCAATTATTATATAGCACAAATGAAAATATTTACGGTCAAAGTTGACAAAGAAAGACTTTGAAAAGTCAACAGTGGACACTTAAGATGGGACGGAGGGAGTATATATATATATATATATATATATATATATATATATATATATATATATATATATATATATATATATATATATATATATATAGTGGTAGGATCAAGAGGGAAGTAACCAATCGGTGGAAGCGGGGGGAAGCAAAAACTTTTTTTTTTTCGTTTTTTGAATAAACTTTGTTCACGAACATTATAGATGAGATGAAAATATGAACATTTAGTAGAGACACTTTGTGATAAATGTTTTTATTTTGGCGGAAAAATGCTCGAAGAAGTAATATATAACAATTATCGTGTTTTTCGAGCGTATGTTGAGGTTTTAGCTATTGGGATTTAGATATTAGGGTTTAGATATTAGGATTTATATGGTTTAGATATTAGGGTTTAGAAATTTAGGGTTTAGGGTTTAGATTTAGGATTTAGATTGAGTTTTTAACACGAACGGTTTAGAGTTTAGGGTTTAGGTTTAGATTTAGGGTTTGGGGTTTAGGGTTTGGTGTTTTGGGTTTATAGAATAAACCCAGAACACCAAACCCTAAACCCTAAACCCTAAACTCTAAATCGGGTTAAATTTTACTTCACAAAACATGAAGAAAAAAAATGTTCATATTCTTCACGAACAATATTATCTTGAATGTTATTTTTGTCGATCGTTTTCCCGCATAAATAATAACATTCATCACAAAGTGTCTCTTATAAATGTTCATATTTTCGTGTGATCTTGATGCCGGAAAAAAAAATTCCAAAAAAATGAAAAAAAATTTTTTTTTTTCTTCCCCCGCTTCCCCCCGATTGGTTACTTCCCCATTGATCATGACCCATATATATATATATATATATATATATATATATATATATATATATATATATATATATATATATATAACCCGTTTGGAGAAAACGACAGTTTTATTTTCTTTTTACTCTTTCTAGACCATCTCAACTAACCTTTGAACCTAAAGAAACTATTATATAATATCAGGAACATAACACTCTAATATTTCACACACACATTAATTAGTAAAATGCTAATTTCAGCATGTGTCAGGCCTTCAGTTCGATTAACAAACAAACCACTTTACAAATTCCCAAACTCACGCTTCAATACTCGCATTCCTTCAATTATTAATCTTAATTCTAATAAAAAATATTTATATGTATCTATATTCGCGCCATCTTCAACATCAATTTCAACTGTTTGCGCTGCACACGAACAAAATGATGTTGTTCGTCCCCTTGCCAACTTTTCTCCTAGTCTATGGGGGGATCAATTTCTTAACTACCACGAGGTACCGAAATTAAAACACATAACCTTCAAAAGTTTAGATATATAGTTCACGGTTAATTATATTATGAATCTATTTGCTTAATTGTAGCAAGAGGAGCATACTGAGGTGAAACGAGAAATTGAAGATTTGAAGATTGAAGTGCGGAATGATTTGAAGAAAGCTTTGGATGTTCCAAACGAACACACAAAGTTGCTGAAGATGATTGACGTGATCCAACGCCTTGATGTAGCTTATTACTTTGAAGATGAAATCAATCAAGCATTGATTTGTATTTACGATACTTATGGTGACAAATGGAATGGTGGTAGCGTTTTCCTTTGGTTTCGACTGTTGCGACAACAAGGGTTTTATGTTTCGGGTGGTAAGTCTCTAGAAATTCATATACGGAGTAGTTAATTTTACGAAAACATAACTATACCCATATAGCCCCGTGATTTGTTAAAACTTGTAAGTTTCGTCCTTAAGCTTTATTTCTCGCATGGGTAGTCTTGTGATTTGCAAATCTTGCACATATATTACCTCCATCTGACGGATGTAAATTATTTTCGCTAAATTCAGTCTTTTGCCTTGCACAGAGGCGTCTTTGGGCATAGGCAAGATAGACAACTGCTTAGGGCCCAACAAGTTTGAAGGGCCCAAAATTTTGAATATGTATATACTTTGCTCAAAATATTCTATTAATATTAATATTTTAAATAGTTATATACATTGTAAATATATAAATTGATAAATTTTAGTATTATCTTTTTATATATGTATTAAAGTATTAAACATGTGTGAGGGCTCATTTTCGTTTTCGCCTAGGGCCTTCGAATTGTTGAGATTAGCCTTGCAAATGAGGGGAAAATAGTCATATTTCTTATTCATTCACCCTGCTCCATTTTCTTCTTAATCCGTCTCCAATTCACAAATCCTAATTCTAGAATGAAAGAAAGTTTTTGATTTTAAGGTTTATAAATTTGGAATGAATGAAATTAAGTAAAGAAGAAAGGGAGAGAAGGTGGATAAGGAAAGAAAACGAAAAGAAAATTATACACTCACATATATGCATGACTAGACATTTTAAGAATTAATTAATGCTCGACATACGAATGAACTAGTCGTGCAAGATTTGGAAACCGCCTGACCATCCATGTAAGAAAAATATGTTAGCGATGACATTTGAAAGTTTTGACAAACCACCTGGACTATCCTTCTAGTTATGACTTTTACAAAAGAAACTAATTAATAAACACGCATTATGTATAGATATTTTTAACAACTACAAGGAAATAATTGGAGCGTACAATGTTGAAGACATGCTTGAGTTATACGAGGCAACGTATATGAAGGTCCAAGGAGAACATGTACTAGAAAATGCTCTAGCTTTTATAAGATCTCGTCTAATGGATCTAGCTAATGATATTCTTCAGAAGAACCCTACTCTTTCTGCCCATATACAAGAGGCACTACACTTACCTCTACGGAAAAAGATACCATTATTTGAGGCGTTACACTACATTCCTTTTTATGAACAACAAGAGACTCATAGTAGAACTTTACTTAAACTTGCAAAGTTAAGCTTCAACTCGCGCCAGTCATTACACAAGAAGGAGCTTAGCCAAATTTGCACGTACATGCCTATAAACCTTCATTGGCTTTCTTCTTAAAGTCTAAACTACTAAGATTTTTCCATTTAGGTTATCCATAAAAGGAAAGTAATTTTACCCAGATATCAGCGTGCAGTCGAACCGGGTTATCCCGTAATTCTTTTTAATTTCTTACTCTTTCCCTAGCCACCACAAAGATAATTTACTAGTAATTTTTGAACCCGAGACCTCTTTTGAGGATGTCAAGACCTCAACTATGTATATATACTTCTTGAGATTTTTTTTTTTGTTTTTTTTTGTTTTTGTTTTTGTTTTTATTGAAAAGCAAACTCACACACAACATTAACACGAATATTGACAACCACGAATATGTCCCAATTGGGACTTGAACCCTCAACCTCTTGGTTGAGATGATTAATTTGATATAACTAAAAGCATTTCATACTATTTCCTTTTTTCTATTAATTATTATATAGTTATTTAAATAATTTATTTGTTTCATCCAAATTAATTGTCCACTTTTAGTTATTAGAGAAAAGTGGGGATCATCAAAATGTGCCCAAATAATATTTCATTGTGATTTAGAAAGGTTTGATTGATTAAAGATGTATAGTAGTTAGAACATATTAAAATCGAAAGGTGAACATTTAATTTGAAACGATGATTATACCGTAAACTTCTACATGTTTATTAATTTGTTTTAGGTGGTGGAAACGTTTTGATGTTCTAAAAAATTTACCATTTATAAGAGATAGAGCGGTTGAGTTCTACTTTTGTGGAGTAGCTGCATGTCCCGATCCACAATACACTCGTGCTCGAATTTTCTTAACAAAATATGTCATATTGTTAACTGCAATAGACGATATCTATGATTCTTATGGTACTTACGATGAACTTTTGATGCTCACTGAAGCAATAGAAAGGTATGCTCAGACACATATCATATAGGGTACATATGATGTTATCCTTATCCTTATTTTATTTATTTTGATCTTAACCAACAAACTTTCAACTTATTAACATCATATAGGTGGTCCATTCAATGCTTAGAGTTTCTTCCAGATTACACAAAAATATTATACCAAGGATTATTGGATATATATCAAGAATTGGAAGAACTGGTCGAGGGAAAGGAGGATCTTATTAAGTGTTCTAAGGATTTTGTAAGCTCCCATCGTGTTTCATTCTTAATATGTTTTATCGTTACTAGGATCGTATTGAACCTTCTAAAACATATTATCATGTATAGACAAAAAACATAGTTAGAGGTTACATGATGGAAGCCAAATGCCTGCACGAGGAATACACGCCAACTCCACAAGAGTATGATGTAATCAGATTAAAGAGTGCTGGTGCTAATGCGGTTACAGTTATATGTTTGCTTGCCATGGGAGATATTGTTACAGATCATCTGGTTAAATGGGCTATCACTGATCCACCTTTGTTCAGATACGTATCAAAACTGATTAGAATCTTGAATGACATTGCAGGTCACAAGGTACATCATATGATACCCTTTTATTGTATTTCGTATTAGGTATACACTAAAAGAAAATACTGCTTTGATGGCGACAAAATCACCACCAAAAGCCTAAAATATCGCCGCTAAAAGTTGCATCAGTGATTTTGCATTAATAGATGTCAGGGAATAGGTCAAGAAAGCAATTGCAGCACCACAAATTGCATTATTACCTGCTGCGATGTCACGTCGCAATTGGTTGGCCAAAAAAAAATTAGTTTTGTCATTTACGGCGCTACTCTCCGCTATAGCATGTCACCTTATATTATTAATTTTATTTTTTTTAATCTATTTCCCAAAAAAGAAAAAATTCCCAGCCTATTGTTGTGCATGTGGCCGCAAACGTTGTCACAAAAGGTGTAGATTATAAAATTTAATTTTTGACACATATTGTTTTGTAAAAATATAAAATTTGTAACTAGATTTTTTTTTATGATTTCTCTAATAGTAAACCAACGCGTTAAACGCCCTTGAAATAAAATGGAATAATTTTGTCATCAATAGATTTTTTAGTTTCTTCTGTCTTTTTATTTATAAAAGTGGCCCCACTCAAACTTACTGTAATAGTTGGTGGCAAAAATCTTAAGACGAAGAAGGTAAGGAGTCGCTTTAATTGCGACGTAGCCTCGCTACAACAGGTTATAAACTGCGGAGAGGTACCGGGGCGTGTTGTGGCGCAACTCATCGTCGCCAAAGACATTATTCTCTCAGGTGTTGGAGCCACATGTCGCCACGAAAAGTTGGATAAAAAGTCAAGAAAGTTATTTTTTTATCGTGCAGTGAACTTTTAGCGACGATATTCCATTGCCACTAAAAAACATCGTCACCCTTTCTATTTTGGTAGTTGTGATATGTAACTTACAATTTTTTTACACGAAATTATAGAAGGAGCGTGAACGAAATCATCTCCCTTCGAGTGTTGAAATTTACATGAATCAACACGATGTTACCGAGGCGTACGCCCATGAAATGTTGCACAAAAAAGTTGAAGATATCTGGATGGATATAAACCGAGAGGCCCTCATTACCAAAAATGTTCCCATGACTCTAATTATGATTGCAATCAACTACGGAAAGGAGGGCGAAGCTATATATATAAATGATGTAGATAATGTCACAAATGCGGAAGTCGGTGTACTCAAAGAACAACTTAAGTCCCTTTTCGTTGATGCACTTATTATATAAAGATATATGTTCTTCATGTGGTGTTGTTTTCAGAATTTCAGATGAACGGATGGAAATCGATGTATGTGACGCATTTCTTGAATGATGAACAAGAAGTATTGTATAATGATAAAATGATAAAACTGCTGAAGCTAAATGCAATTAATTTGTTTCTTTTTGTCGAAAAATACATATATATAAAAGAAATATTCAAATCAAACTAACTTTTAAGTTGAGATTCAAGAGACCAATCAGAATGCGACATGTGGCGCAATAATCACATGGGTTGAAAAAAAATTAAAAAAAAAAAATTCGAATTTTTTTTTCGAAAAAATATTTTTCGACATTTTTTTTCGATTTTTTTTTCCAATCACATGTGATTGGATTTGACATGCAGTAAATCACATGTGATTTTGCATGTCAATCACATATGATTTTAAAACCAATCACATGTAATTCTGCATGTCAAATCTAATCACATGTGATTGATTTTTTTTTTTTTAGTAAAATGACGAATTTCAGTAAGTTTGTGCTAATACCTTTAAACACCAAGTTTTTGATCAAAACTTGATATAATCACCAAATTAAAATCCGAAATTTTGAAGATATGATCACGAAACGCTAACAAATTTGATCAAATCACCGAATTAAAGTCTGTTTCCGGTAGAAAATTTTTTTGAAAAAAAAAAAATTTTGAATTTTTTTTCAATAACATGTGATTAGATTTGATATGCAGAATGTGATTGGGTTTTACAATCACATGTGATTGGATTTGAAATGCTAAATTAAAAAAAAAAGTAGAGAAGTTTTTAAAAAAAAAATTTCGTAAACAAATATATATAAAAAAAAAATTTTGAATTTTTTTTTCAATCACATGTGATTGTCGCGCCACATGTCGCGCTCTGATTGGTCCGTTGAATTTCATGCAAATTATTGGATTCAAGAGAATACAACTTTATATATAATATATAAATAAAAGATTCGATGATCATTACAACTTCAAATAACATGATATCTATGATGACCCGTCCAAATCCATTTGGACGAATACATCATTCATCGATTTCACAGTGAGGTACTGACCTCTACATGATACGTTTGGAAATATTGTATTCTTTTGAAAAGGTACACCATAATTGAATATCAAATTCCAAGGTTTTTGACGTTTGATGATTTCTACATATAAACAATCACTGTAAATAATAGTTTACAATACTACATCCGTTGATAATGCAGTCAAAATAAGATACTTGACCTCTATATGATACATTTTACAAACATTGCATTCGTTTTTAAAAGACAAACTTTCATTACATCGAAAGTTGACGACATGCATACCATTTCATAATATATCCAAACTATAAATGACTTAATAGTAATCTTGTTGAACTCAACGACTCGAATGCAACGTATTTTGAAATATGTCATGAATGACTCCAAGTAATATCTTTAAAATGAGCAAATGCACAGCGGAAGATTTCTTTCATACCTGAGAATAAACATGCTTTAAAGTGTCAACCAAAAGGTTGGTGAGTTCATTAGTTTATCATCAATATTCATTTCCATCATTTTAATAGACCACAAGATTTCATATATTTAATTGTACATGTAACCCGAGTACATAATAACACGCTTAACCCGTGAATTAAAATTCATTTATATGGTCTGTGAATCATCACGTTCCATTAGAAACTCAGCGTGACTTACTGTAATATAATCACGTTGATCAAGTGTCATTATATTATAATAACTCATACATCAGTTTCCAACACTACTTCAAAAATATTCATAATTTAAACTTGTAGGTTTATAGAATATAGAAACTAAACGGTTTCCTTTATGATGTAATATAGATAGCGTGAAGAGATAAATGATTTCAGATAAGAATAGTTATGAAAATATCTTCAGAAATATCGAAGATATTTATGATGATATTTTGGAATTTCTAAGATCGAAGGTTACTGAAGAGAATTCTTCCGCAAAGATTTAGAATAATTAAGGAGCAAGATATTCGCTAGGGATTTCGTCAGGTACTGAATTGTAGACTGGGTGCTTTTCAGAATTTCAGAATGGAAGATCATAATTCTAAGAGTTAAATGTTATATTTATACATATAACTGTTGATGTAGAAACGCTGCGAGATTCGAAATACTGATTGCTGATTCCCAGTAATTGGTATGGCAATTCTCGTTACAAGATGCGGATGAGTATATGATAAGGTTTTATTGGACAAATATAATGTTTCTTCAGGGAGACTTAAGCTGATGAGTAATGAAGTTGCTGGTAAGTTTACTACTAATGTGGTGGAATATAAACGATTCTCCAGTAACGATGGCGAAATGACATCGTATATATCGAGATTATAATAAGGCTAGTCTGACTGAAAAGTCGAAGTTGTCTTGCTGGAGCTGTGACAAAATTGACTAATTTGAAAGAGAATTTCAATGTTATTTTCGGTAATAACAATGCCAAAGAAACTAGCGCAGATATGTGTTAAACATTTACTCAGGTTCCGAGTGTTTTCAGGTGCATAACTATATGCATAAATCTTTTCTTTCGTAGATGAAGTGCGGTTGGTTCATCCTCTCAATTGAGGTGTTTTCAAGAATCATGAAAGGTTTGAACGTAGATTGTAATCATCAAGATACAAATGAGGTTTAAGATGAAATCAAGTGGCAAACTTGAAGAAATGTTTAGTTTCATATGTTATAATCAATATTTTAATTCATTTTAATTGTCCAATGTTATTAGTCCACAGTTAATAGTCCACAACTAGTAGTTCAACAATTCATATATAGTTTAATATATGATATTCGAATTAATTAATACGTGTCGTGACCCATTATATACATGTCTCATACTCGATCACAACTCAAAGTATATATATTATTTGAGAATCAACCTCAACCCTGTATAGCTAACTCGAACATTACTGCATATAGAGTGTCTATGGTTATTCCAAATAATATATATAGATGTGTCGATATGATATGTCAAAACCTTGTATACGTGTCCCGATATTTAAAATGCGTAAATAACAGTATTTAAATGACGATAATAAAGTGCGTAAAATAAATAACAGAAATTAAATGACGATATATAAAATTGCGAGAATTAAAATTGCGATAAATAAATTGCGATAAATAAATGTAATAAGGAATTACCAGTTAGCTAGGAACAGTTAGCTAGGATTTTGTTAGCGTGGATTCTTAACAAAATTTCTCATAGTTAATTTGTTTGTTTCTAACAAATTTTATTTTGTCAAATGTTTTTTTCAGTATGCCACTTGTTGGATTCTGATAAGTCAAAATCCAATATAAAATTGAATGAAAATGGTTATTCTGCGGTGAATGGATTCGTATATCTGTGGATGTAAGTAGGATAGTAAGTGACTGTAGAATCAGATTGTTAGAATGTACAGTATAACATGTTAATATGAAAGCTAAATATTTCCTCGGGTATTACCTACCCGTTAAAATATTTCCACCATTAACAGTTTGTACAAAAGAATTTTTAATTACAATCTTAATGAAAACATATATACATATATATTTTCTTCAGATGTAATCAGCGATTTAATGAGTTAATATGATATTAATCTCATTTGATTTATCGTTAGAACAAGAATATATAATCTCTAAAACATTAGAGATTACATAATCGTCATGTCGAACGAAGATCAATGATGTAGAATGATTCGTAGAACGATGATTATGCTCGAGGTACATAATGAGATGTTGAGGCATGTGAGGTTGAAACTTGGGTTGTTGTTGGTACTGGTGTTGATGTTGGTGGTACTGTTGGTGCCGGTGATGTTGTTGAAGCTGGTACATTTTGCACCATATTTTCTAAGGCTACAACTCGGGCGCGAAGCTCGTTGACTTCTTCCCTTATTCCGGGATGATTGTCGGTCGAAACGAGCGGATGAATAAGGTTTAGAATTTAGGATATCATATAATCATTGCCAGATATCCTGGAAATGAGGGTGAATATGGTGTTTTGGACATGTTCGCCGGTAAGTGCATCAGGTTCTTCACCAAGAGGTGAATTCGGTTGGTGGAAGGGATCGCCTTCTTTGCGTCTCCATTGATTAAGTAGACTACGAAAACATCAGATGAATTTGGGGGTGGTTGATTCATTCTGGTGATGCTGCCTCCGGAGCTTAGGTGAACATCCATGTCGGAATAACTGTCGGGTTCCGAAGAACTTGAACTAGTGACGAGTCCCATTTCGTACTTCCGAATAAAGGATTTTTCAATATGAAATGATTTTCGGCTATCAAATGGTATTCTAATTACATAGAATATCTATATATATAGAACAAAAGATTTCGTAGATTACGGAGGAATTTACGGCATATGTCAGGCAAATCTACAGTAACAGATAAGCTAGGATATGAATTATCAGATACGCTAAGATATGAATTTTGTCTATACACTATTCATGTAATCAATGCAGTAAGATGTGTCTAGACTAGGAATGATAAGCAGGTAATTTTCTAAGGATGATAAGTAGATGATTTTCGACACGAAATGATAAGCAAAACTTTTGACATGCAGACACGGTCGAAGTCCAGACCCACTAATGCATCTAAACAACTATCAGGTAGACACACTAATGCAAGACCTGGTTCACTAAGACCACCACTCTGATACCAACTATAACAACCCGTCCTAATCCATCTGGACGAATACATTACATTTGGTTACATCGCGAGGTACTTGACCTCTATATGATACATTTTACAAACATTACATTCGTTTTTAAAAGACAAACTTTCATTACATCGAAAGTTGACGACATGCATACCATTTCATAATATATCCAAATAATAAATGATTTAATAGTAATCTTGTTGAACTCAACGACTCGAATGCAACGTCTTTTGAAATATGTCATGAATGACTCCAAGTATTATCTTTAAAATGAGCAAATGCACAGCGGAAGATTTTTTTCATACCTGAGAATAAATATGCTTTAAAGTGTCAACCAAAAGGTTGGTGAGTTCATTATTTTATCATCAATATTCATTTCCATCATTTTAATAGACCACAAGATTTCATATATTTAATTGTACACGTAACCCGAGTACATAATAACACGCGTAACCTGCGAATTAAAATTCATTCATATGGTGAACGCTTGATAACCAACTTAACTTTAATGCATAGAATATCCCCAAACAGAACCTCTCGTCTGTATAATAATAATAATCTCGAAGTACTAAAGCATCCGTACCCCGGATGGGACTTGTCGAGGTCCATAGATCTATCTTTAGGATTCGCGTCAATTAGGGGCCATACTCGTTTCCTAATTATTAGGTTACCAAGCTAAAAAGGGGTGATATTCAATATTCATAATCCAGCCATAGAATGTAGTTTTTGATCACTTGTGTCTATTTCGTAAAACATTAATAAAATCAGCGCATGTATTCTCAGTCCCAAAAATATATATAAAAAGGGAGCAATGAAACTCACAATACTGTATTTTGTAGTAAAAATACAAACGACGACATTGAACAAGTGTAGGGTTGGCCTCGGATTCACGAACCTATATCAGTTATATATATTAAAACATATAATAATATAAAAACAAGTTTATTTAATAAAAATATTACTATATCTTGTTATATTAGTACTTTATATGTTACAAGTATATTAATTATAACTATTATATATATTTTCAGTAAATAATTAATATTTATATATCAAATTCTTTTTAATATATTTTATTTAGAATATATATATATATATATATATATATATATATATATATATATATATATATATGTTTCTTATTAAATTAAAATTTATATTTATATATATATATGATTATATTAAAATATGTTTTTATATTACTAATACTTTTCTTGGTAAAATAATATTAATAATAATAGGAAGTTGTAATATTTTTATAATACTAATAATAATACTAATAATAAATGGTAATAATAATAATGAAAATAATATATAAAAACCTTGATAATGATAATATTATTAATAATAATAAGTTATTTTATTTTTATAATAAAAACAATAATATTGATAATAATACCTATTACTAAAAATGAGTAATAATAATACTAATTTTGATAATAATGATAAAAATAATAATTTTACTAATAATGTCAATCTAAATAAAATGATAACTTTAATTGATAATAATAATAATAATAATAATAATAATAATAATAATAATAATAATACTACTACTACTTCTTATATTCCTAATAATAATATGATAATAATAGTAATAATAATAATAATAATAATAATAATAATAATAATAATAATAATAATAATAATAATAATAATAATAATAAATATAATCATAATCATAATAAAATAATATTAATTATATGTTTATCATAATTATAACTATATAATATATTTTTTACCATTATCAAAATAAAAAGATTAAATTATAGTTTATACCCTTCGAGAGAACGAGAGAACGAATGATCGAGTGTGATCGTGGTGTAATCGAACATCGAACAAATAGGGTTATCATCATCATAATCTAACCATCATTATAATTATTATTGTTTACCATCGAATCACCCGTATCATTTTCTTAACTTAACATCATCATACCGTGTATCATTATCATAATTTAATCCTAACCCTATATCTCATCATCATCAACATCAACTTTATTATCATCATCGCTAATCATAACATCATCACACTCATCATTTTATCATCATCTTGCATCATCTTCGTGATCCTCATCACGATCATCATTTAACAACATCATAATCATATAATCTTCATCGCCAATATCATAATCAAAATCGTATGTCATAATTATCCTTCCATAATCCTAACATCATCTAGCTATTATCATTCTCATTTAACATAACTATATCATTATCATTCGCGTACATAATCATAGTATCATTCTTCTTAAAATCATACGCCCATCATCATCTTTCATCTCGTCGTTATTACATCATCGATATTCATCATGCACCCATAAAACCGAAACCAAAAACAATATTAACGAGTTGCTGTAATTTGAATTGAGAAACTAGTGGATTAGTGAACATGACCCAACAGAGACATAAGCCTCGGCCCAAACAATTAATTCAAACCCAACAGATCATTGATTTCAGCCCAACTAGGATTTACATCTCAGCCCAACATACAGATAGTTATGAAAACGGTTTAAAAGGGTTTGATAAGAGTTATAACCGTCGAATTATTTTAATCACAAGTGGGGGTATAACTTGTTAAAGGTGTCAGCCAAAAAGGCTTAGCTAGTCCCACTTGTTAATTTATTAATCGTCATAATATCATTCATTCCTCTTTATTAAATCATCATCTTTAATTCGTTGTTGTAGTAGTTAACAAACAGGAAGAAAGTAACAGCGTAGCAGCAAAAGGAGTAATACATGTTTTTGTGATAGGTTTGAATCGAGAGAGGAAAAGGTTGGGACAATCATGGTTTGATGATGAACGAAACAAACAGGAACAGGAAAAACATGAGGTAATAACAGGTGGGTTTGCAGGTTTTAGGAGTGTATTCGATGGTGATTTTCAAGGTGGATGTTGGTTGTGTTTTTGAACCTTCGAATTAAGATCAAAAAGAGGAGGTGATCAATGGTGGGTTTGATAAAGGCGTATTCGGTTTAATGAGTTGTTCTTGGTTATTATGGTCGAGATAGTAGCAGGAACCACTGAATGGTTTGGTTGGAAAAACAAACTTAAATAGCAACCATAGCTAGATGATCTCGTGATGGTGGTTCATAGAAACAAAATCATAGCTAGTGTAGTAGTAATATGGTGTGGTGTTGGATCACGAATGGAAGTAGCGGGTGTGGGTTTCAAACTCAATCAAATAGGAAACGATGAAGGCGGTTTGTTATGGTGAAGGTGGTGATGAATAGTGGTGTGTTTAGTGGTGTTGGCCTTGGTGGTCTTGTTTGTTGATAATAGCAGCTGTAGTAACCCAAATGGAGAGTTTGGTTTCGGTGTTGATCAAAACAGAAACAAATTAATTTTTGAGAACATAAGTAGTAAATGTTCATGTGGTGGTGGTGCTCGATATTAGTCTTGGCTGCAATAAAAGAAAATGATTGTTTTGGTGGTCTTTGAAGTGGAAATGGAAAACAAAAGAGTAAGGTGGTGGTCTATGGTTATTAGGGTGGTGAAAATGATCGTGGAGATGGCAATGGTGTGTCTCCGGTTGTGTCTAAAAAAATGGCGGGTTTATGGTTCACGAAGGAGTTGAATAAACAAGGAAAGAAAAGAAAGAATAAAATGGTGTGTGCTTTTGAACAAAAAGAGAAATAGGGAACAATAAAGGAAATGTGTGTTGGTGGTGATTGTTTAGTATAAGTTGTGTGGTGACTATATCTCATTATATATATTCGTATATATATTTGAATGTGCAGACAATCCAAGCAATCAAAAATAGGAAAAGATAATTATTAATGTATGGTGGTGGGGAATGGGTAATAGTAAGATACATGAATCTGTTTTCAGTTCCTATCACAACTTGGAATTTATAATGTAATGAATATAATTTACTAATACAAAAGTTTAACCAAACGTGGGAAAAGAATCATAAGCAGCCTGATATTTGGAGGATTGTTACCGACAGTTTTAATTTGAATATAATATCGTACTCCGTTGTTAATTAGTGGCAGATAAAAGTTTTAGGAAAAATTCCAAATTTTTAGATTAACTATATTTATTTATTTTGGTCATTATGGTATAAAATTTGATCATCAACTATTAAATAAAAATTACATAATTATTCACTCCCAACCCCAAGTAAAATATAAAAAGTTTTAAAACTTAACAAATAGTTCCTAAATACATTTTTAATAAGTCTAAAATTTATAGAACTCATTTTAGTATCACCGTTTATTTTAAAATTACATAAGTTTGAATTTAACTTGCTTAATATCAATCAAAATATCAAATGAGTATTACAATCATTTAATATTTATTTTTAATATACTTTATTTATATATAGAGATATATTTTAAATAATAATTATTGTAATATCCTATTTTTATTTTATTTTACATAATTAAATTTTAATAGCAATAACATATAATATTTTAAATTATATTTTCAATTACCATTTATATATATATATATATACACACATATCTATTTACAATTAATCATTCGTGAATCGTCGAGAGCAGTCGAAGGTCAATTGAATATATGAAACGGTTCAAACTTTTGGAGACTCAACCTTAACAGACTTTGCTTATCGTGTCAGATTCATATAAAGATCAAGTTTAAATTTGGTCGGAAATTTTCGGGTCGTCACATGTATGACTCCATGCACATAGTGAAATGTCCCGTTCATATCGATAATAAACGTTTCATATTAATTGATTTCGTTGCGAGGTATGACCTCTATATGAGACGTTTTTCAAAGACTGCATTCGTTTTATTTAAAAACAAACCATAACCTTTATTTTATCAATAAAGGTTCAAGAACCATAACGTAGATTATCAAGTAATGATAATCTAAAAGATAACGTTTTACACACGAATATTACATATTGGTTTACAACAATATTACACATCAATTTAAATCTCCGAATGCAGTTTTTAAACAATATATTACAAGCATGCTGACTCCAATTCTTGTCCTTAAATTAGCATGCAACAGCGGAAATAATCACCTGAGAATAAACATGCTTAAAAGTCAACAAAAATGTTGGTGAGTTATAGGTTTAACCTATATATTTATCAAATCGTAATAATAGACCACAAGATTTCCATTTCCATTTTTCAATAACATGCGAACTGCATAAAAACCATTCATATGTTGAACACCTGGTAACCGACATTAACAAAATGCATATAGTATATCCCCAAAACAGAAATTCATCTGTATTAATAACTCGAAGTACTAAAGCATACCATTTTTCAGTATGGGGGGAGTTAGTGCCCGTAGATCTACCTTTAGGATTCACGTCAATTAGGGTGTCTGTTCCTTAATTCTTAGGTTACCAAGCTAAAAGGGTGATATTCGGTATTCATAATCCAACATAGAATGTAATTTCAAGTACTTGTGTCTATTTTGTAAAATATTTACAAAACTGCATGTATTCTCATCCCAAAATATTAGATAGTAAAAATGGGACTATAACTCACTTTCACAGGTTATCACTTCGTCGGAAAATAACACTTGGCCACTGGTCGATTCACGAACCTATAACAAATATGTATATATATATATATATGTATATATATATATATATGTATATATATATATATATATATATATATATATATATATATATATATATATATATATATATATATATATATATATATATATATATATATATATATATATCAAAGTATGATCAAAATAAGTATACCATATTTTATTATGTTTTAACGATTTAAGTTTGTTAAGTTGATAGTCCAACGTTTGTAGTCCACAAATAATTGTTCACAGTTAGTAGTACAGAAATAAATCAATATATATTATCTCGAATCAATCCACGACCCAGTGCATACAAGTCTCTGACTCGATCACAACTCAAAGTATATATATTATTTTAGAATCAACCTCAACCCTGTATAGCTAACTCGATCATTACCGTATATAGAGTGTCTATGGTTGTTCCCAAATAATATATATAGATGGATCGATATGATATGTCAAACCATTGTATACGTGTCTATGGTATCCCAAGATTACATAATATATGTTAGAATATATGTATAATACAATATAAGTTAGTTAAGTTATGATTTGTATAGATTTGTTACAAATTTCACGTAGCTACAACGAGCAAAATTATCCAATCTTGTTTTACCCATAACTTCTTCGTTTTAAATCCGTTTTGAGTGATTCAAGTTGCTATGGTTTCATAATGAACTGAAATTTTTGAAACTAAACAGAAAAAGTATAAGTTTATAGTCGAAAATACAGGTTACAAGTAAATATTGTAAGAGGTAGTCATTTCAGTCGAAAGAACGACGTCTTGATGACCATTTTGAAAAACATACTTCCACTTTGAGTTTAACCATGATTTTTGGATATAGTATCATGTTAATAATAAAAATTATTTCCCAGAAGAACAACTTTTAAATCAAAGTTTATCATAGTTTTTAATTATCAAACCCAAAACAGCCCGCGGTTTTACTATGACGGCGTATGTCCGGTTTTACATGCATATCATATACTTTATATCAGTAGTATATGTATTAAATTCGTGATTCATCATAAAACTATCTAATGACGAAATTTAGCATACAAGCATGCATAAACATATATACTCGAGCACTAGACACGGATACACTATTAATATATAAAAGGTAAAATATGAATGCTCACGTGTCAATATTGTGATTCAATATTGCAGGAAAGTACGCAATGGAAATGATAAACACTAGATTGACTTCACGAGCATACCCTCGAAAAATACTCATAACCTCCATAGCTATAACCCATAATTCCTTAGCTCTATCCCTCTCGAAAAACTCGTTTTGAAATATCTTGCTCATAACCTCGTCGTAGTATTTTATGTATAATAATAATAATAATAATACTAATACTCCTAATAATAATAATGATTAATAATAATAATAATAATAAAAATAATAATAATAATAAAAATATTAATAATAATAATAATAATAATAATAATAATAATAATAATAATAATAATAATAATAATAATAATAATAATAATAATAATAATAATAATAATAATAATAATAATAATATAGATATGAGTGTGTGTGTAAGAAGCCAGAAATCGATCGAATTTATAGAGAGTGCCTGACCCAGAATGCCATGCGATCGCATGGCTATCTAGGCCATTTCTGATGCGATCGCTTGGGATGGCTTTTACAGCTCATGTTATTTTGTTGTTTTGCTTGTCGACATAATTAAATAAATATATAATATATATAATTTATATTAATTAATTATATATTATATTATATTATATTCTTGTGCCTAGTTAACTTGTAATTTTAGTTCCGATGTCTTGTACGTTTACGTTCGACTTATGTCCCGGTTTCGGTTTTTCGAACGTCCTTTCGTATGCTTAGAAAACTTGTACCTTACGTTTCGTAATTCGTACCTTTATCAAAATATAGTCTTAAATTATCAATTAACTATATTAATCAAAGTGTATCTTGAACTTTCGAGTGTTTTGGTCATTTGCTTCTATAAATTAACGTCTTAATATATAATAATATTATTTTAAATCAAAAGGTTTTATATCTAAGTTAATATTATATTTTTATAACATTTGTAAAATATATATACATTTCATTTTGAAATAGTGTTTTACTGTAGCAAAATGATTTTTACTGTAGCAAATAGTAGTTTTAGAAAACACTGTAGCTTTTCGGATACGGTAGCAATTCGAAAATACTGTAGCAAATTAGTGTTTTACTTGTTCATCTTAAACGTTTTCGTTAACTTATCTAAATATCAATCGAAACAATAAACGAATGTTACTATCGTTTACTAAATAACTTGAAATTATATATATGTATATATCTTTATTTAATATACATAAATCAGTTTTTAAATACACATTGCAAGTTATTTATAATTAATTTTAATAATTAATATTCCAACTTATTATATATATATATATATATATATATATATATATATATATATATATATATATATATATATATATATATATATATATATATATATATAAAAGTAACCATTCGGGGGGAAGCGGGGGGAAGCAAAAACTTTTTTTTTTGTTTTTTGAAAAAACTTTGTTCACGAACATTATAGATGAGATGAAAATATGAACATTTAGTAGAGACACTTTTTGATAAATGTTTTTATTTTGGCGGGAAAACGCTCGAAGAAGTAATATATAACAATTATCGTGTTTTTCGAGCGTATTTTGAGGTTTTAGCTATTGGGGTTTAGATATTAGGGTTTAGATATTAGGGTTTAGATTTAGGGTTTAGATTTAGGATTTAGATTTAGTTTTTAACACGTCCATAAACCCAAAACACCAAACCCTAAACCCTAAACCCTAAACTCTAAATCGGGCTAAATTTTACTTCACAAAACATGAAAAAAAAAACGTTCATATTCATCACGAACAATAGTATCTTGAATGTTATTTTTGTCGATCGTTTTCCCGCCTAAATAATAACATTCATCACGAGGTGTCTCTTCTAAATGTTCATATTTTCGTGTGATCTTGATGCTGGAAAAAAAAATTTCAAAAAAAATGAATTTTTTTTTTACTTCCCCCCGCTTCCTCCCGATTGGTTACTTCCCCATTGATCCTGCCCCTATATATATATATATATATATATATATATATATATATATATATATATATATATATATATATATATATATATATATATATAGTTCGTGAATCGTCGATCAATAGTCAAAGGTTAACTGAATATATAATATTAGTTCAAAAATTTTGAGAATCAATAATACAGACTTTGCTTATCTTGTCGAAATCATATAAGGATTAACTCAAAAATTTTGGTCAGAAATTTCCGGGTCGTCACAATATCCTAGTCTGCCTTGACTGTTTTTGAATTCTCTACACAATCATGATCAGTATATAACTCAATTTCATACAAATTTTTCCAGAATTCGAATAATTCACAGATTCATCAACAAAAATTCATTCAATCATAACTTACGCATTCGGTAACGAAATCATGCAATTCCAAAGCCTAAAACTATTAGTTTTTTTGAGAGAATTCTAATTATGTAATAATATTTAACATTAAAAAAAGTTAGGTTTTTGTAATCATGCAAACAAATTCGTGATTAACCCTAATCACATCAATCAGAAAATTAACGCTAGCAATTAACAATAACGCATATGGACTTGAGCAATACACATCTTACACTATCAAACATCATCAAAATCAGATTTATATCAATTAGGGTTTATAGTTTTATACCTCAAACAATCAAATTGGTTACACCAATGCGTAGAGGATGACGGAAATTGCAACGTTTGTGTTGAAGGCTTAATCTAAAAATCAAAAATTGACGTGGTTGTGTGTGGGTTGGTGATCGACGAATGGGAGAGGCCCTGAGGAAGTCGACTGCAAATTTTTTTAGGTTTAGGAAATTAAGGCAGTAGTTTTAGGTTACAAGTCTTTAAATACCTAGGCCTAATAACACTAGTGATAAATCAAAAGCCTAAAATACAAAATAAAAGAGAGAGGGTTGGCCATTCGGCCGAATGGGGCCCACATGGGTATCTCGGACTCTCGTTGTCTAATACTGTGTAATCGTGGTCCGTCTCAAGTGTCGTTTAAACGTATCAAAGGTCCAGAACGCTAAACCGATCATTAAAACGCAACCAATATGTTTAATTTATTTAAACACTAAATAAATTAAATATTTTTCCAAGTTAATAATTATTAAAATAATTATTAAATATACCCGAGCATTTCGTTACTCGAAAAGTAGTTTTTTGAGTTATTCAAACCGTTCCATTTCTATCGTATTTCATTATCCGGAATATATTTATCAATTAATATTAACCCATATTAATTCAAGTAACCCTCCAAGGATCAAGTATTCATTTAATATACTTAAACACATAAAAAGTCAAGTAATCGTCGTTAAAACAACTAACAGACAGTTAACGAAAGTGACTGAAAAAGCAGAGTTGTTGCATTACCCACATGTTATTGAAAATTTCGTCCCGAAATTTTAGTGAGCGTCCGCTGGAGTAATTTCTTCCAGAAACAGTTGCGGTTACTTTTGCCTCATTTGATCTTCACGCTCCCACGTGAACTCTGGTCCTCTTCTCGTGTTCCACCGAACCTTAACGATAGGTATGTTACTTTGCTTTAAGCATTTGACCTCACGGTCCATGATCTCGATAGGTTCCTCAATGAAATGAAGTTTGTCATCGATACGCAGTTCCTCTAAAGGAATCACCAAGTTCTCGTCGGCTAGACACTTCTTCAGGTTGGACACATGGAAAGTGTCGTGTATTCCACTGAGCGCTTGTGGCAGTTTCAATCTGTAAGCCATTGGTCCAATTCTTTCAGTTATCTCGAATGGTCCCACATACCTAGGACTCAATTTGCCTTTTTTTCCAAACCGTACCACACTCTTCCAGGGTGATACTTTGAGCATGACCTTATTGCCAACTTCGAATTCTAAATCTCACCTTCCAACATCGGCATAACTCTTTTGACGACACCGAGCCATTTTCAACCGTTCTTGAATCTGTACGATTTTCTCTGTTGTCTCCTGAATAATATCAGGACCTGTCAACTGACTATCCCCCAATTCACTCCAACACATGGGAGATCTACATTTCCTTCCGTACAACGCTTCGAAAAGTGCAGCTTTAATGCTCGTATGGTAGCTATTGTTGTATGCGAATTCAGCTAATGGTAAATACTTATCCCATCCGTTTTCGAAATCAATGACACATGCTCGCAACATGTCCTCTGGAGTTTGAATAGTTCGTTCACTTTGGCCATGTGTCTGGGGGTGATATGTTGTACTCATATCTAAACTAGTCCCCATTGGTTTCTGTAATGTCTGCCAGAATCTAGAAGTAAATCTGCTGTCACGATCGGATATAATGGATATAGGCACTCCATGCCTAGAAATGACTTCCTTAATGTAAACTTGTGCCAACTTCTTCATCTTGTCAGTTTCTCTTATCGGTAAGAAGTTTGCAGACTTAGTGAGACGATCCACGACAACCCAAATGGTGTCGTAACCTCCCACAGTTTTTGGCAGTTTTGTGAGTCCATTGTAATACATTCCCATTTCTACTGGAGAATTTCCGATTGAGTCAGTAGTCCTGATGGCTTATGGTGTTCAACCTTGACCTTAGTGCAAGTCAAGCACTTTCCGACATAGATAGAAATGTCAGCTTTCAGATTTGGACACCAATAAAACGTCTTCAGATCTTGGTACATTTTATCTTATCCGAGATGAATTGAGTACCTTGACTTGTGTGCTTCCTCCAACACCAGTTCTCTCAATCCACTAAACTTTAGTACCCAGATTCAGTTAGCAAAATATCGTGTTCCATCATATTTTATGTCGAATTTCTTATCCAACCCTTTGATAAATTCAACATCAACATTCTCTTGTTTCATGGCCTCCAGTTGTGCCTCACGGATCTGTGATGTAAGGTTCGTACAGACAATTATGTGAAGAGCTTTAACCCTGAGAGGTTTCTCTCTCTCTCTCTCTCTTTTCTGCTTAAAGCATCTGCTACAACATTCGCTTTTCCAGGATGGTATTGAAGTTCACAATCGTAATCATTAAGTATTTCTACTTAGCGTCGCTATCTCATGTTAAGCTGTTTCTGATCAAATATATGATGTAAACTCTTATGGTCGGTGAAGATAGTAAACTTGGTTCCGTACAGGTAGTGTCTCCACATACTGAGTGCAAAGACTACAGCTCCTAGTTCAAGGTCGTGCATAGTGTAGTTCTGCTAGTGAATCTTTAACTGCCATGATCCATAAGCAATAACCTTGTTTCATTGCATTAGCACGCAACCTATTCCTTGATGCGAGGCATCACAATAAATAACAAAGTCTTTGTTTCCCTCGGGTAGAGCTAATATCAGTGCAGTTGTTAGCTTCTCCTTCAACAACTGAAATGCAGTTTCTTGCAGTTCTGACCACTTGTACTTCTTGCCTTTATGAGTCAAAGCTGTTAATGGTCGGTCAATCTTGGAGAATCCTTCAATGAATCTCCTGTAGTAACTAGCTAGACCCAGAAATTTTCGAATCTGAGTTGGTGTCTTTGAGGTTTGCCAATTCTAAACTATTTCAATCTTTGTCAGATCAACTTGTATTCTGTTGGCCCCTACCACATGACCAAGGAATTGTACCTCTTGCAAACAAAATTCACACTTAGAGAACTTCGCATACAACTGCTCTTCTCTAAGCATTGTCAGTATCGAAGGTAAATGCTACTCGTGCTCTTCTTTGTTCTTGGAGTACACCAATATGTCATCAATAAACACAATGACAAATTTTTCTAGGTATGGCTTACACACATGGTTCATGAGGTCCATGAACACGGCTGGTGCGTTCGTCAAACCAAAGGGCATCACTGTAAACTCATAATGTCCATAGCATGTTCTAAATGCCATCTTAGGAACATCAGCTTCCTTGACTCTTAGTTGGTGATAACCTGATCTCAGATCAATCTTCGAGTAATAACTAGACCCTTGCAATTGGTCAAATAAATCATCAATCCTCAGCAGTGGATACCGATTCTTGATTGTCAACTTGTTCAATTCTCCATACTCGATACATAATCTCATAGACCCATCCTTCTTCTTAACGAACAAGACCGGAGCTCCCCAAGGTGAAGAACTCGATCGTATAAATCCCTTGTCTAACAACTCTTGCAATTAGCTAGACAACTCCTGTAGCTCTGGAGGTGCAAGTCTATACGGTGCTCGTGCCACTGGTGTCGCTCCTGGCACTAAATCAATTTTAAATCAAACTTCCCGATGCGGTGGGAGACCAGGTAGTTCCTCAGGAAAAACTTCGAGAAAATACTTAACTATAGGATCATCTTCGGGTCTCCTTTCTTCAGGTACAACTTTACTAACGTGAGCCATAAATGCAACACATCCCTTTCTCACATACTTCTGAACTTTCAAGCAGTTAATGAGATGTAGCCATGAGCTGCTCTTTTCTCCATACACCATCATAGGTTCACCGTTTGCAATAGGAATACGAATAGCCTTTGAGTCGTAGACCACCTCGGCTTTGTTGTCAGATAACCAGTCCATTCCAGCCACAAGATCAAAACTCCCCAGTTTAATATGTATCACATCAATTTTAAAAGGCTTACCTTCTAAGTTCAAAATACAACCACGATAAATCTTATCAGCTCTCATCAAGTTATCATTCCCTAGTTCTATAGAATACACGTTATCTAAGGAAGAGATAGGGTTCTTAATGTTGTGATAAATATTCTTAGATATAAAATTCTATCAGCACAAGTGTCAAACAAAACATAAACATGTTGATCATTGAGTGAAAACGTACCTGTGACTAGCTTGGATCATCACGAGCCTCTGTGTAGTTAATATTGAACGCCCTACCTCGAGCAGTTCCAGTGTTGTTCTTAGGGCTATCTTTCTTAAAATGACCCAGCTATCCGCAACCAAAAAAAAAATTCTTAGCATTACCAGTATTATTGTTACTATTTGCATTGTTCACGGTGCTGTTGAGGTTAACCTTGCAATCCCTGGCCAAATGACCAAACTTTTTACACCGGTCACAAATTACAGCACTACAGGTTCCATAGTGATGTTTGCCACACCTTTGACATTGTGACTTCTTACCCTTATACCCAGTGTTAGCTCCAGTGACCCAGTGTCATTTCTGTAAGTATCCTGCTTTTTGAACGGTTATTGATTATAGCTCTTATCTTGTGCATTGTTCCACTTCCTCTTACCATCATTAGACTTAACCTCACTAGCAGTAGTACCCTTTCCTCACTGATCAATCTGATCTAGTAACAAACTTTCCATATCAATAGCTTCTTGCACAGTAGTGGGTTTGGAAGTAATAACTCCACCTTGGATGTTCTCACTTAAACCTTCAATATATTGCTCAATCATACGAGTCTCAGGATTGACCATCTCCGGACACATTAAAGCCAACTCGAAGAATCTTTTATTATAACCAGTGAGATCAGTGCCAACTAACTTCAGCCCACGGAACTCACGTTCCATCTTCTTAATCTCATTGCTAGAGCAGTACTCTTCTATCATTCACTGCTTCAAAGTTTCCCATGGAAGAGCATACACTTGATCATGACCCAGAGATTGCGCATAGTTATTCCACCAAGTGAGCGCACTGTCAGACAGTGTGCTAGTAGCAAAACCTACGCGATCAGCATCATTGCACCCACTGATGCGAAAAACAGACTCTAACTTCTCGAACCAATGGTTGAGACCAAATGGTCCCTGAGTCCCACTAAAGGAGTGAGGGTTACAGCTAATGAATGTTTTGTAAGATCATCCACCACGGCCATGGTTGTCGTTGTTGTTGTTGCTCAGTCCACTACGGTTACTGTTGTTACTTGGACCATCATTGTTTTTACGCATGTTGTTAAACTCTCGGAGTAGTTCAGCTCTCTCGGTCGCGATACCTTCGGGCACCAGTCTCCTGATTTGAGCTACAGTAGATTCCTTCGAAGGCATGATCTTCAACACAGAAAAATACACCAGATCAGTGTCATAATAACGCTTTATAAAAATATACTAGAAACGAGTTTTGAAGACTAGTATATAACAATAATACAGAGAGATTCTTAGTAGTGAGAAGTAGTGTTAGGTCGCACTAGTAGTAGTAAGTAGTGACAGTAGTGTCACTAGTGATAGTAGTGGTAATAGTGACACTAGTGGTTGTAGTGATAATAGTGACACTAGTGGTAGTAAAGGTAGTAGTGGCACTGGTGTTATTTAGTGATGGCAGTGGTAGTAGTGTTAAGTAGTAACAACAAGGATAATCATAGTAGTGTTTTATAATCACATAACATAGAGTATTATAATCATCATACATCGCAGTAATATATATAAGACCACAACATGCCATATAATTATAAATAATTATTCATAATTGATAAAGTAATCCACCATTATTAAAAAGTAATTCAAAAGTAATAATCCAACAAAAAAATGTCAAGTACTAGTATCCCGGTTAAAACTACCCGGTAAGTCATATGCAATAAAAATAGTGGAAAGAATGGTGGAGAGTGAGAAGAAGAAAGCCCAAGGTCAAATGACCCTTCACTTCCTCCTCTACCTAGTATGAAAAGCCAGTCCATCACCCTTAGGCCTAGCTAGAGCCGCCTATAACTCAGCGATCCTAGCAGCCTGTGCTACATTCAGACTTTCCTTGCGAAAAATCAAGCCTCAATCTCATACAGGTACTTGTTCATGGAGGTCAACGTTGCCTGCAATCCCTCGAAGACGCGGGTACACTCTCATGATGTCACTGAGAGCATCCACACGATCTCGAATAAACAAGTTCTTGTTAGTGTGAATTAAGTCCACAGCAAGAATGTTAACAAGGTGGTTAGGCATCTGAACAGGTGCAGGGTTAGCAGGTGTCGGGACAGGTGCAGGTGCCACACTTAAGTTGCTTGAATTTCCTGATGAACTCAACATCCATCTCAACAGTACAAAAACAGATGGAAATAGAAAGTCAGTTAGTCACAAAGTATAATCAATAAGTAATCACGTAATGACTAAGTTTAGGTTGTAGTCTAGACTCAATAAAGTGTTCTAATGACTCGATCAGACACACTAATGAAAATCCTAGTTCCCTACGAACCATTGGCTCTGATACCAACTATAACACCCCGCCAAATTCCCATCTGACAGCGTGTTAATCAAAGGTCCCACAGAAATGGTTATGTCATCTAAATGAGATGTTTCAAATGCATTCGCATGTAATTTTATTAAAACAGTTGACTTTCCAAAACATAAGTCAATAACCAAAGTAATACTATTGTGATCGTAACCACAAGTCAACAATATTAAACAAATGTAAAAGTTTAAATGCGAAAGTAAACAATGTCTTTATTAAATCATGCTGACTCTACGGCCAGATAAGAGCATCAAAAAAAATAGCGGAAGCTATACCTCTTATGGACCTGAGAATAAAACACGCAAAAACAGGTCAACAATAATGTTGGTGAATCTACAGGTTTAAATAATTCAAACAGTACCTGAAAACAGTTGTCAGAAAAATAGTTTATTCGCATTTGACCACGAGATTTCAATATGCACAATCCAAAGTTGCAAAATGTTACATAATCCATGAGCACCTGAATACTAGCACAAGGACCTATGTATAGTATACACTACACTTATCCTTTACCCCACAAAACGTATACACTTGTTCGAGTGTACAAATAGTTCAAAGTAAATGTACCACAGTTATAGTAGTGACGTTTGTCTAACCCAACGGATTCGTCTATCGAAATTGTGCTTACCCGAAGGTAATAAAAGTATTCAAGCTAGGGGCTTTGTGAACAATAACTCAATATGTATAATAGTACTCGTGTCAAACATAAAATCATTTGTAAAAATGTTAATGAAACCATCATGTATTCTCATCCCTGAAAATATGTAAAAAGCGGGACTGTAGACTCACCTTTGAAAAGCTTGGAATGAAAAGTAAGCAAATGGCTTGTACAGTTTACTGCTGAGTAATGGAACCTAAGTATACATATTTAGGTTGGTCAATATATATATCATATACAATAGTGGTTTCATAGATTAAGTTATCCTATTGCTCAGACCGACGCGTTTCAAAGTAAAAGTCAACACATAGTCAACTAGTTCATGCAAGTCAAATAAGGTCAACCAAAGTCAAACCAAAAATCAAACCTGGTCAAATTAGTCAACCAAAGTCAACACCTTAGTAGGTTCATGTCAAATGTTGGTCAAAGTAGTCAAACTTGGTTTATGTCATTTAATTCAGTTTCAGTGTCAAGTTTCATCAATTTCTGACTTCATTGTCATACCGCATGTTAAGTAGTGTGAAACTAAGATATGTATGAGCATATGACCATCAAGTACCACTTAATACATGTAAATGATCATTTGTTAATCTACTACCATTCATGAGTTCCAATTTATAGTCTTAGCATAAAACACATAATCATGTTCACAAAACACGTTGCATGAAATCAGTTTCAATCTGCGCATCAATCTCAAAATGGACATAACCGGAGCTAGGAACATGAAAAACAAGCTAGGTCAGTGGCCATGGTTCAAGGACAAGCTAAACTAACACATATCAAAAGATGACACATTTTTGTTTAGTTAATTGGTGTAGTGACCCGGAAATTTTTGATCAAATTTAAACCTCAATCTTTATATGTTTTCGACACGATAAGCAAAGTCTGTTAAACTGAATCTCAAAAACTTTGAATTTCGTTCATGTATACATTTGACCTTTGGCTAATTCCGACGACTCACGAACCTTTATGTATATATAAAAGTTTATATATATAATTATATATAATGAATTAATTATTATAAGATGACTTAAAATAACCAAAACTTGTTATTTGAATATATAGAGTATATTGACTATAATTGATTTCGAATATGATTTGTCAACGATTAAATGTATACCTTGAATTAATTGTTTCAAAATAAATAATTAATATATTTATTTAAGTAACGAAACTTAATATTTAAAATAATATTATATATATAATAGTTGAATATATATATATATATATATGATTGCAATACATAATTGATGAATATATGTATATTGTAACATATTAAAATGTATAAATATTAAATATTAAAAATATGTTATTATATATATAATAATTATTAAATATCACATAATTAATAATATTAATATTAAATTATTAAATGTAATTATAAGTCAAAATATAGTATTATAATAATATTTCTAGTACTTTTATTATTACTATTAATATTGATATTACTATTATTATTTTTAGTATTATTATTAGATATTAATATTAAGAGTTATTATTATAAATTATTATTATTATCATTATTATTATAATAATTAGAAAACATAACAATTTATTATCATTAATAATATTATTATGATTATTAGTATTATTACTATTATTATTAATTATTATTAGTATATTTACTTATTTAATAATACCAATTATATATAAGATATAGATACTGATATATATATATATATATATATATATATATATATATATATACATATATATATATATACATATATATATATACATATATATATATATATACATATATATATATATATATACATATATATATATATATATATATATATATATATATATATATATATATATATATATATATATATATATATATATATATATATATATATATATATATATATATATATCGTAGATTCAATTCCAACTTTTCAAAACAACTGTACGTGATTGATTGAGAGTACAAATTATGAACAATGTTATCCAAAATTAGTTGAATATCGTAATCTTCTTTATATTTTTTTTTGTATTCATCTCTTTGGCTCGAATCTATTGTCGACTGCTTCCAAATTTATCTAACGAGTTAAGTAACTTGTGTTTATAAGGAATTAAATTGTTTTTCTCCACTCTCTATAATCTTTAAACCACCACCTCAACCCATATATTTTCTGTTTTTTCTTTGAAAACCATGGAACCAACATAATCACGTTTATCAATCCATAAACCAAACCTTTTTCTGTTAAATGTCAAAACCTAACAGACCACCACCATTTGAAGTTTGTTGGTGTTCCTATTCCCGGTTCCTGTCAAGCAAAGACCAAACCAAAACACCCCATCGGTTGTATCTGTTTAAGATTAGAAGAAATATGCAGCATACCTTCTGTTTTTTCTGCTCCTGTCTCAAGAACCACCATCAAGGTAACGTTCCTGCTTCTTGTTCTTTTCCGGTGGATGGCGAACCTGCAAGAGTGGATGCTACTCACTCTTCTTCATCAAACGGAGACGCAATATTTATTGGGAGATTGGATAGGATATCACATAACATGCTTAAAGATGCATTTGGTAAGATCGGACAAATTAAGGAAATTAAATCTTAGTCTCTTCGGCGATTCGCCTTCATCTCTTTCGATGATCCTTCACAGGCATCTGTGGTGGTTCATTCGATGAATGGATCGACTATTTTTGAATGCCCTACTTTTGAGGGATGGCCGAGCAGGAGGAGAGAAGGCTCTAGTGCTTTTGGATGTTAATCAGTACGTCCTCGGTCTTCGATTTCTCTTGTACCGAATCGTGATGTTGTTGAGTCCCTGGATCGTTGTATTTTGCTGGTGGATTTCATTCCACTATCGGAAGAAAAGGTTAAAAGCTTTTTTCTTGAGTGTAAGGCTGTGATTATGAGTTGTATCAAATTGGGGACCTTCGGTTGTGTTGTGGTTTGCCATGATTTGGCTACTTTTGATGAAGTTCTTAAACATGATGCGGATCCCCGGTTCGTTTTGGTGACACCATTTGTTGCTAAGGCTGAAGAGTTTGTGAGATTCGCATGGGTCGAGCTACGAAGCATTTCGGAAAAATTTATTTCGATTGATAGCATCAATAAAGTTGCTAGTCGGGATACTGTGGTTTTGTAGGTGGCATCTTCTTCGGCTAATCTTTAGAGTTCGGGTTCTTCTTTTGCATTCGTTGAAACCAAATGTGTTAAGCATTTGCACGAGCTTGTTCTGGAAAACTTGATCTCGGATTCCATTGTTCCATTGCTAGAGAACACATTTGGATTAATGAAGTTGCAGGTACGGTGATCACTAATAGATTGATGGTAGATTCGTTCGCATCGGAGTTTGTTTTATCTTCTAATAAGGCGGTTTTTAAAGGATTAGGCAATGTTGAGACGGTTTTGGATGTGGATCCTTCTGGTGGTGTTCCTGTTGAGGTGTTTAATTTGGAAACTCATTTTGTATTTGGTGGTTGATATGACTACTAAGATACGGCCGAAACGGACAGTTTTATTAGTGTCGTTAGGCCGCAGGACGTCAGATTCAGTGGATCAAGGTAGCATACAATGGTTTTGTTTATTTATATTGTGCTGAGCTTAAATTTACTTTTACTTTCTAAGGTGTTGAAGGTGTAAGTTAACCTAGGGTCGTATTTTTGAATGGATTAATGAATTGAAGATCAAGTGGATAATTGTCTTTTACTTAAATTACCTAGATAAAGGATAGTAGTTAGTTTAAGCTAATGGTACTAGTTGCGAAAAAGTAAATAAAGTGGAAGGATATCTGGAGTATGCAGATCAGAGAAATGTTGACCAAGATATTAGTTTTGGGTTAGGGAGAGGTAATTATGCTTATGTTAAGTGAAATGTCCCGTTCATATTGATTATAAACGTTCCATATTAATTGATTTCGTTGCGAGGTTTTGACCTCTATATGAGACGTCTTTCAAAGACTGCATTCATTTTTAAAACAACCATAACCTTTATTTTATCAATAAAGGTTTCAAAAGCATTACGTGGATTATCAAATAATGATAATCTAAAATATACTATTTACACACGACCATTACATAATGGTTTACAATAGAAATATATTACATTAACATATGTTTCTTGAATGCAGTTTTTACATAATATCATACAAACATGGACTCCAAATCTTGTCCTTATTTTAGTATACAACAGCGGAAGGTCTTAATATTCACCTGAGAATAAACATGCTTTAAACGTCAACAAAAATGTTGGTGAGTTATAGGTTTAACTTATATATATCAAATCGTAACAATAGACCACAAGATTTCATATTTCAATATACATCCCATACATAGAGATAAAAATCATTCATATGGTGAACACCTGGTAACCGACATTAACAAGATGCATATATAAGAATATCCCCATCATTTCGGGACACCCTTCGGATATGATATAAATTTCGAAGTACTAAAGCATCCGGTACTTTGGATGGGGTTTGTTAGGCCCAATAGATCTATCTTTAGGATTCGTGTCAATTAGGGTGTCTGTTCCCTAATTCTTAGATTACCAGACTTAATAAAAAAGGGGCATATTCGATTTCGATAATTCAACCATAGAATGTAGTTTCACGTACTTGTGTCTATTTTTAAATCATTTATAAAACCTGCATGTATTCTCATCCCAAAAATATTAGATTTTAAAAGTGGGACTATAACTCACTTTCACAGATTTTTACTTCGTCGGGAAGTAAGACTTGGACACTGGTCGATTCACGAACCTATAACAAATATGTACATATATATCAAAGTATATTCAAAATATATTTACAACACTTTTAATACATTTTGATGTTTTAAGTTTATTAAGTCAGCTATCCTAGTTAGTAACCTACAACTAGTTGTCCAACGTTAGATGTACAGAAAAAAAATTGATATATATTATCTTGAATCAATCCACGACCCAGTGTATACACGTCTCAGGCTAGATCACAACTTAAAGTATATATATTTTTAGAATCAACCTCAACCCTGTATAGCTAACTCTCACATTACTTCATATAGAGTGTCTATGGTTGTTCCAAATAATATATACACATGGGTCGATATGATATGTCAAAACATTTGCATACGTGTCTATGGTATCCCAAGATTACATAATATATTAGAATACATGTATAATACAATATAAGTTAGCTAGGATATGATTAATATAGATTTTTACCAATTTTCACGTTGCTACAACAAGAAAAATTATCCAATCTTGTTTTACCCATAACTTCTTCATTTTAAATCCGTTTTGAGTGAATCAAATTGCTATGGTTTTATATTGAACTCTATTTTATGAATTTAAACATAAAAAGTATAGGTTTATAGTTAGAAATATAAGTTACAAGTTATTTTTGTAAAGGTAGTCATTTCAGTCGAAAGAACGACGTCTAGATGACCATTTTAGAAAACATACTTCCACTTTGAGTTTAACCATGATTTTTGGATATAGTTTCATGTTCATAAGAAAAATCATTTTTCCAGAAGAACAACTTTTAAATCAAAGTTTATCATAGTTTTTAATTAACTAACCCAAAACAGCCCGCGGTGTTACTACAACGGCGTATGTCCGGTTTTACAGTGTTCTTCGTGTTTCCAGGTTTTAAATCATTAAGTTAGCATATCATATAGATATAGAACATGTGTTTAGTTGATTTTAAAAGTCAAGTTAGAAGGATTAACTTTTGTTTGCGAACAAGTTTAGAATTAACTAAACTATGTTCTAGTGACTACAAGTTTAAACCTTCGAATAAGATAGCTTTATATGTATGAATCGAATGATGTTATAAACAACATTACTACCTCAATTTTTCTGGATAAAGCTACTGGAAATGAGAAAAATTGATCTAGCTTCAAAGGATCCTTGGATGGCTTGAAAGTTCTTGAAGCAGAATCATGACACGAAAACAAGTTCAAGTAAGATTTCCACTCGAAATAAGATTGTTATAGTTATAGAAATTGAATCAAAGTTTGAATATGAGTATTACCTTGTATTAGAAAGATATATTACTGTAAATAATAAAGATTTCTTGAGGTTGGATGATCACTCTACAAGATTGGAAGTAAGCTAGCAAACTTGGAAGTATTCTTGATTTTATGAAACTAGAACTTGTAGAATTTATGAAGAACACTTAGAACTTGAGAGAGATTAATTAGATGAAGAAAATTGAAGAATGAAAGTGTTTGTAGGTGTTTTTGGTCGTTGGTATATGGATTAGATATAAAGGATGTGTAATTTTGTTTACATGTAAATAAGTCATGAATGATTACTCATATTTTTGTAATTTTATGAGATATTTCATGCTAGTTGTCAAATGATGGTTCCCACATGTGTTAGGTGACTCACATGGGCTACTAAGAGCTGATCATTGGAGTGTATATACCAATAGTACATACATCTAAAAGCTGTGTATTGTACGAGTACGAATACGAGTGCATACGAGTAGAATTGTTGATGAAACTGAACGAGGATGTAATTGTAAGCATTTTTTTAAGTAGAAGTATTTTGATAAGTGTCTTAAAGTCTTTCAAAAGTGTATGAATACATATTAAAACACTACATGTATATATACATTTTAACTGAGTCGTTAAGTCATCGTTAGTCGTTACATGTAAGTGTTGTTTTGAAACTTTTAGGTTAACGATCTTGTTAAATGTTGTTAACCCATTGTTTATTAAATCAAATGAGATGTTAAATTATTACATTATCATGATATCATGATGTATTAATATTTCTTAATATGATATATATACATTAAATGTCGTTACAACGATAATCGTTACATATATGTCTCGTTTCAAAATCATTAAGTTAGTAGTCTTGTTTTTACATATGTAGTTCATTGTTAATATACTTAATGATATGTTTACTTATCATAATATCATGTTAACTATATATATATATATCCATATATATGTCATCATATAGTTTTTACAAGTTTTAACGTTCGTGAATCTCCGGTCAACTTGGGTGGTCAATTGTCTATATGAAACCTATTTCAATTAATCAAGTCTTAACAAGTTTGATTGCTTAACATGTTGGAAATATTTAATCATGTAAATATCAATTTCATTTAATATATAAAAACATGGAAAAGTTCGGGTCACTACAGTACCTACCCGTTAAATAAATTTCGTCCCGAAATTTTAAGCTGTTGAAAGTGTTGACGAATCTTCTGGAAATAGATGCGGGTATTTCTTCTTCATCTAATATTCATGCTCCCAGGTGAACTCGGGTCCTCTACGAGCATTCCATCGAACCTTAACAATCAGTATCTTGTTTTGTTTAAGTCTCTTAACCTCACGATCCATTATTTCGACGGGTTCTTCAATGAATTGAAGTTTTTCATTGATTTGGATTTCGTCCAACAGAATAGTGAGATCTTTTTTAGCAAAACATTTCTTCAAATTTGAGACGTGGAAAGTGTTATGTACATTCGCAAGTTGTTGAGGTAACACAAGTCGGTAAGCTACTGGTCTGACACGATCAATAATCTTGAATGGTCCAATATACCTTGGATTTAATTTCCCCCGTTTACCAAATCGAATAACACCTTTCCAAGGTGCAACCTTAAGCATGACCATTTCTCTAATTTCAAATTCTATGTCTTTTCTTTTAATGTCGGCGTAGCTCTTTTGTCGACTTTGGGCGGTTTTCAACCATTGTTGAATTTGGATGATCTTCTCGGTAGTTTCTTGTATTATCTTCGGACCCATAATCTGTCTATCCCCCACTTCACTCCAACAAATTGGAGACCTGCACTTTCTACCATAAAGTGCTTCAAATGGCACCATCTCAATGCTTTAATGATAGCTGTTGTTGTAGGAAAATTCTGTTAACGGTAGATGTCGATCCCAACTGTTTCCTAAATCAATAACACATGCTCGTAGCATGTCTTCAAGCGTTTGTATCGTCCTTTTGCTATGCCCATCAGTTTGTGGATGATAGGCAGTACTCATGTCTAGACGAGTTCCTAATGCTTGCTGTAATGTCTGCCAGAATCTTGAAATAAATCTGCCATCCCTATCAGAGATAATAGAGATTGGTATTCCATGTCTGGAGATGACTTCCTTCAAATACAGTCGTGCTAACTTCTCCATCTTGTCATCTTCTCTCATTGGCAGAAAGTGTGCTGACTTGGTGAGACTATCAACTATTACCCAAATAGTATCATAACCACTTGCAGTCCTTGACAATTTAGTAATGAAATCCATGGTAATGTTTTCACATTTCCATTCCGAGATTTCAGGTTGTTGTAGTAGACCTGATGGATTCTGATGTTCAGGTTTGACCTTAGAGCAGGTCAAACATTCTCCTACATATTTAGCAATATCGGCTTTCATACCTGGCCACCAAAAATATTTCTTAAGATCCTTGTACATCTTCCCCGTTCCAGGATGTATTGAGTATCTGGTTTTATGAGCTTCTCTAAGTACCATTTCTCTCATATCTCCAAATTTTGGTACCCAAATTCTTTCAGCCCTATACTGGGTTCCATCTTCCCAAATATTATGATGCTTCTCCAATCCTTTGGGTATTTCATCCTTTAAATTTCCCTCTTTTAAAACTCCTTGTTGCGCCTCCTTTATTTGAGTAGTAAGGTTAGTGTGAATCATTATATTCATAGATTTTACTCGAATGGGTTCTCTGTCCTTTCTGCTCAAGGCGTCGGCTACCACATTTGCCTTCCCCGGGTGGTAACGAATCTCAAAGTTGTAATCATTCAACAATTTAATCCACCTACGCTGCCTCATATTCAGTTATTTTTGATTAAATATGTGTTGAAGACTTTTGTGGTCGGTATATATAATACTTTTGACCCCATATAAGTAGTGCCTCCAAGTCTTTAATGCAAAAACAACCGCGCCTAATTCCAAATCATGCGTCGTATAATTTTGCTCGTGAATCTTCAATTGTCTAGACGCATAAGCAATCACCTTCGTCCGTTGCATTAATACACAACCGAGACCTTGCTTTGATGCGTCACAATAAATCACAAAATCATCATTCCCTTCAGGCAATGATAATATAGGTGCCGTAGTTAGCTTTTTCTTCAATAATTGAAACGCCTTCTCTTGTTCATCCTTCCATTCAAATTTCTTCCCTTTATGCGTTAATGCAGTCAAGGGTTATGCTATTTTGGAGAAATCTTGGAAGAATCTTCTGTAGTAACCAGCCAATCCTAAAAATTGACGTATATGCTTCGGAGTTTTTGGGGTTTCCCACTTTTCAACGGTTTCGATCTTTGCCGGGTCCACCTAGATACCTTCTTTGTTCACTATGTGACCGAGGAATTGAACTTCTTACAACCAAAATGCACACTTTGAAAACTTAGCGTACAGTTTTTCTTTCCTCAATACTTCTAGCACTTTTCTCAAATGTTCTTCGTGCTCTTGATCATTCTTTGAGTAAATAATATGTCAGCGATGAAAACAATGACAAACTTGTCAAGATATGGCCCAAACACTCGGTTCATAAGGTCCATGAATACAGCTGGTGCGTTAGTCAATCCAAACGGCATAACCATAATCTCGTAATGACCATAACGCGTCCTAAAAGCAGTTTTTGGAATATCATCCTCCTTTACTCGCATTTGATGATATCCAGAACGTAAATCGATCTTCGAATAAACTGACGAGCCTTGTAGTTGATCAAATAAGTCGTCAATTCTTGGCAGTGGATAACGGTTTTTGATGGTAAGTTTGTTCAACTCTCTGTAGTCAATACACAACCTAAATGTACCATCCTTCTTCTTGACAAACAAAACAGGAGCTCCCCATGGTGATGTGCTTGGTCGAATGAAACCACGTTCTAATAGTTCTTGCAGTTGGCTTTGCAGTTCTTTCATCTCGTTGGGTGCGAGTCTATAAGGAGCACGAGCTATCGGTGCAGCTCCTGGTACAAGATCTATTTGAAATTCAACAGATCGATGTGGAGGTAGTCCTGATAAATCTTTCAGAAATACATCGAGAAATTCTTTTGCGACGGGAACATCATTGATGCTCTTTTCTTCAGTTTTTACTTTCTCTACGTGTGCTAGAACATCATAGCAACCTTTTCTTATTAGTTTTTGTGCCTTCAAATTACTAATAAGATGTAGCTTCGTGTTGCCCTTTTCTCCGTACACCATTAAGGGTTCTCCTTCTTCTCGTACAATGCGAATTGCATTTTTATAACATACGATCTCTGCTTTCACCTTCTTCAGCCAGTCCATGCCAACTATTATATCAAAACTCCCTAACTCTACGGGTATCAAATCAATCTTAAATATTTCGCTACCCAGTTTAATTTCACGATTCCGGCATATATAATATGCTGAAATTAATTTACCGTTTGCTAATTCGAGTAAAAATTTTCTATCCAACGACGTCAATGGACAACTTAATTTAGCACAAAAATCTCTACTCATATAGCTTCTATCCGCACCCGAATCAAATAAAACGTAAGCAGATTTATTGTCAATAAGAAACGTACCCGTAACAAGCTCCAGGTCTTCCTGTGCCTCTGCCGCATTAATATTGAAACTCTTCCACGGCCTTGTCCATTCGTGTTCTCCTGGTTCGGGCAATTTCTAATAATGTGGCCCGGTTTTCCACATTTATAACAAACTACATTGGCATAACTTGCTCCGACACTACTTGCTCCGCCATTACTCGTTCCGACACCATTTGTTCCTTTCGTTCTGTTAACCCCTGGTCTGTAGACCTCACACTTCGCCGCGCTATGACCATTTCTTTTACACTTGTTGTAAAATTTGGTGCAGAACCCCGAGTGATACTTTTCACTCCTTTGGCATAGCTGCTTCTGATTGTTGTTGTTATTGCGGTTGTTATTGTTATTAGGATGATTATTGTAGTTGCTGTTGTTGTTGTTGTTGTTGTTGTTGTTGTTGTTGTTGTTGTTGTTGTTGTTGTTGTTGTTGTTGTTGTTGTTGTTGTTGTTGTTGTTGTTGCTGTTGTTGTTGTTGTTGTTGTTGTTGGGCCGTTTGTTGTAGTTGCGATTGATGTTGCGATTGTTGGGATAGTTGTTGCGATTATTGTTGTAATTGCTGTTGTTGTTGTATTGGTGATTCTTATCACCGTTTTCCTCCCACTTTCTTTTGACTTGCTTCACATTGGCCTCTTCAGCCGCCTGTTCTTTAATTCTTTTCTCAATCTGGTTTACTAGTTTGTGAGCCATTCTACATGCCTGTTGTATGGAGGCGGGCTCGTGTGAACTTATATCTTCTTGGATTCTTTTCAGTAATCCTTTCACAAATGCGTCGATCTTCTCTTCCTCATCTTCGAACGCTCTCGAACACAATAGGCACAATTCTGTGAATCGTCTTTCGTACGTGGTAATATCAAATCCTTGGGTTCGTAACCCTCTAAGTTCTGTCTTGAGCTTATTGACCTCGATTCTGGGATGGTACTTCTTGTTCATCAAGTGCTTTAATGCTGACCACGGTAGTGCCTAAGCATCATCTTGTCCCACTTGCTCTAGATTGGTATTCCACCATGTTAACGCAGTACCTGTGAAGGTATGCGTAGCGTACTTCACTTTGTCCTCTTCAGTACACTTACTTATGGAAAACACCGATTCGACCTTCTCAGTCCACCGTTTCAATCCGATCGGTCCTTCGGTTCCATCAAATTCCAAAGGTTTGCAGGCAGTGAATTCTTTGTAGGTGCATCCTACACGATTTCTTGCGCCGTTAGCTGCATTGCTAGATTCGGAGTTATTGTTGGTATGTAGCGCAGCCTGTACTGCGGCTATGTTTGAAGCAAGAAAGGCACGAAATTCCTCTTTGCTCATATTCAAGGTGTGTCTAGTAGTCGGTGCCATTTCCTTCAAAATAGTCAAATGAAACGAGTTAATCATATAGAATATCAAGAGTAGTCAATAGTATTTTGTAGCGTAATATGAACTTATTTATAAAAGCTCTTTCTTCATATTAGCGTATTATACTCTTTAATTCGGGTAGTACCTACCCGTTAAGTTCATACTTAGTAGCTAACATACCATTTCAACTACTACAATTCTATATGAAAAACTAATCACTAAAAAAAAAAAATCATATTCAAACCTTTATACAATAACTTGCAAACTTACAATACCGCTTTTTTTTTACATATAGCATGAAATATAGCACATAAAACTTTGATACAAAGTAGTTGCGAAGATAATTCTAGTTAATAAATAAGGCGTTCAGTAAAGGCAATAAAGACACGTAATTCATACGTCCAGAAACAAGTCATGCATTCTGGTTTTACTAATACCACTTCCCATCCTTGGTTTTGTGGAACATAACCGTTGTGACCGATAGTAAGACTATGTGTTGTAACGTCGTCAAAAGGATGAAGGTTAAGTAATGACCAACAGTCTCGTAATAACCTAAAAACCTCATTTCTTACCCCAATTACCGACTCCGTCACTTGTGGGAACGTTTTGTTTAATAGTTGTAGCCCGATGTTCTTGTTCTCACTTTGGTGAGAAGCGAACATTACTAACCCGTAAGCATAACATGATTCTTTATGTTGCATGTTAGCCGCTTTTTCTAAATCCCGAAGTCCTATATTCGAATATATTGAGTCAAAATAATTTCTTAACTCGTTGCGTAAAATAGCATTTGGGTTCTCCGCAATATATGCGTCAGGGTAAACACATCGTAACTTATGGATTTCCCAATGTGAAATCCCCCATCTTTCTAACGAAACCCTTTTATAAATCAAGGCATTCTTGGAAGGTTCTTCGAATGTCTTACAAAGTGATCTCGCCTTAAATAGTTGTGCCGAGGAATTCTGACCGACTCTAGACAAGATTTCATCAATCATGTCTCCGGGTAGGTCTCTAAAAATATTGGGTTGTCTATCTATTTTGTGTTTTTATTCTGTAAAATAGACAAGAGTTAGATTCATAAAAAAATACTTATTAATACAAGCAATTTTTACATATATCATAAAGCATAAGCACACTATATTACATATATTACACCACACGAATACAACTATCTTATTCCAACTCGATCGTTTCTGCTTCGTCGGTTTGGTTCGTTTTGCCAAGTTTCTAGGGATATATGATGTTCCCCTAATACGAGCCGTCGTTTTCCACATTGGTTTAGAAAAACCTGGTGGTTTAGAGGTTCCCGGGTTATTGTCACAACTTAAGAAATACGGTTGTTGACGATACATATAAAGTTCATCGTGTTTGGAATCAAAAATCTCTATTTTTATGCCCTTTCCCTTATTGTTCTCTTTTGCCTTATTAAATTGTGTTGGGGTAATTTCTATAACATCATCGGAATCCTTATCGGGATCCGATTCATCGGAGAATTAGTAATCCTCCAAATACTTTGCTTCCTTGGCGGAAACACCATTGACCATAATTAACTTTGGTCGGTTGGTTGAGGATTTTCTTCTACTTAACCGTTTTATTATTTCCCCCACTGGTTCTATTTCTTCTTCTGGTTCCGATTCTTCTTTCGGTTCTGACTCTTCTTCCGGTTCCTCTTCGGGAACTTGTGAATCAGTCCACGAATCATTTCAATTTACATTTGACTCTTTGACTTGTTCTAGAGGTAGACATCTATCACATAATATCAAACACGATAAGAGATTAATATATCACATAATATTCACATGTTAAAAATATATAGTGTCCAACAAAAATGTTAAGCAATCATTTTTAAAGAAAACACGATCGAAGTCCAGACTCACTAATGCATCCTAATAATCTCGATAAGACACACTAATGCAAATTTTCTGGTTCTCTAAGACCAATGCTCTGATACCAACTGAAATGTCCCGTTCATATTGATTATAAACATTCCATATTAATTGATTTCGTTGCGAGGTTTTGACCTCTATATGAGACGCTTTTCAAAGACTGCATTCATTTTTAAAACAACCATAACCTTTATTTTATCAATAAAGGTTTCAAAAGCATTACGTGGATTATCAAATAATGATAATCTAAAATATACTGTTTACTCAAGACCATTACATAATGGTTTACAATAGAAATATATTACATCGACATATGTTTCTTGAATGCAGTTTTTACATAATATCATACAAACATGGACTCCAAATCTTGTCCTTATTTTAGTATGCAACAGCGGAAGCTCTTAATATTCACCTGAGAATAAACATGCTTTAAACGTCAACAAAAATGTTGGTGAGTTATAGGTTTAACCTATATATATCAAATCGTAACAATAGACCACAAGATTTCATATTTCAATATACATCCCATACATAGAGATAAAAATCATTCATATGGTGAACACCTGGTAACCGACATTAACAAGATGCATATATAAGAATATCCCCATCATTTCGGGACACCCTTCGGATATGATATAAATTTTGAAGTACTAAAGCATCTGGTACTTTGGATGGGGTTTGTTAGGCCCAATAGATCTATCTTTAGGATTCGCGTCAATTAGGGTGTCTGTTCCCTAATTCTTAGATTACCAGACTTAATAAAAAAAGGGGCATATTCGATTTCGATAATTCAATCATAGAATGTAGTTTCACGTACTTGTGTCTATTTTGTAAATCATTTATAAAACCTGCATGTATTCTCATCCCAAAAAAATAGATTTTAAAAGTGGAACTATAACTCACTTTCACAGATTTTTACTTCGTCGGGAAGTAAGACTTGACCACTGGTCGATTCACGAACCTATAACAAATATGTACATATATATCAAAGTATATTCAAAATATATTTACAACACTTTTAATACATTTTGATGTTTTAAGTTTATTAAGTCAGCTGTCCTCGTTAGTAACCTACAACTAGTTGTCCAACGTTAGATGTACAGAAAAAAATTGATATATATTATCTTGAATCAATCCACGACCCAATGTATACACGTCTCAGGCTAGATCACAACTCAAAGTATATATATTTTTAGAATCAACCTCAACCCTGTATAGCTAACTCTCACATTACTGCATATAGAGTGTCTATGGTTGTTCCAAATAATATATACACATGGGTCGATATGATATGTCAAAACATTTGCATACGTGTCTATGGTATCCCAAGATTATATAATATATTAGAATACATGTATAATACAATATAAGTTAGCTAGGATATGATTAATATAGATTTGTTACCAATTTTCACGTTGCTACAACAAGAAAAATTATCCAATCTTGTTTTACTCATAACTTCTTCATTTTAAATCCGTTTTGAGTGAATCAAATTGATATGGTTTCATATTGAACTCTATTTTATGAATGTAGACAGAAAAAGTATAGGTTTATAGTCGTAAATATAAGTTACAAGTCATTTTTGTAAAGGTAGTCATTTCAGTCGAAAGAATGACGTCTAGATGACCATTTTAGAAAACATACTTCCACTTTGAGTTTAACCATGATTTTTGGATATAGTTTCATGTTCATAAGAAAAATCATTTTCCTAGAAGAACAACTTTTAAATCAAAGTTTATCATAGTTTTTAATTAACTAACCCAAAACAGCCCGCGGTGTTACTACGACGGCGTATGTCCGGTTTTACAGTGTTCTTCGTGTTTCCAGGTTTTAAATCATTAAGTTAGCATATCATATAGATATAGAACATGTGTTTATTTGATTTTAAAAGTCAAGTTAGAAGGATTAACTTTTGTTTGCGAACAAGTTTAGAATTAACTAAACTATGTTCTAGTGATTACAAGTTTAAACCTTCGAATAAGATAGCTTTATATGTATGAATCGAATGATGTTATGAACATCATTACTACCTCAAGTTTTCTAGATAAAGCTACTGGAAATGAGAAAAATGGATCTAGCTTCAAAGGATCCTTGGATGGCTTGAATGTTCTTGAAGCAGAATCATGACACGAAAACAAGTTCAAGTAAGATTTGCACTCAAAATAAGATTGTTATAGTTATAGAAATTGAATCAAAGTTTGAATATGAGTATTACCTTGTATTAGAAAGATATCTTACTGTAAATAATAAAGATTTTTTGAGGTTGGATGATCACTCTACAAGATTGGAAGTAAGCTAGCAAACTTGGAAGTATTCTTGATTTTATGAAACTAGAACTTGTAGAATTTATGAAGAACACTTAGAACTTGAAGATAGAACTTGAGAGAGATTATTTAGATGAAGAAAATTGAAGAATGAAAGTGTTTGTAGGTGTTTTTGGTCGTTGGTATATGTAATAGATATAAAGGATGTGTAATTTTGTTTACATGTAAATAACTCATGAATGATTACTCATATTTTTGTAATTTTATGAGATATTTCATGCTAGTTATCAAATTATGGTTCCCACATGTGTTAGGTGACTCAAATGGGCTGCTAAGAGCTGATCATTAGAGTGTATATACCAATAGTACATACATCTAAAAGCTGTGTATTGTACGAGTACGAATACGGGTGCATACGAGTAGAATTGTTGATGAAACTGAACGAGGATGTAATTGTAAGCATTTTTGTTAAGTAGAAGTATTTTGATAAGTGTCTTGAAGTCTTTCAAAAGTTTATGAATACATATTAAAACACTACATGTATATACATTTTAACTGAGTCGTTAAGTCATCGTTAGTCGTTACATGTAAGTGTTGTTTTGAAACCTTTAGGTTAACGATCTTGTTAAATGTTGTTAACCCATTGTTTATTAAATCAAATGAGATGTTAAATTATTACATTATCATGATATCATGATGTATTAATATATCTTAATATGATATATATACATTAAATTTCGTTACAACGATAATCGTTACATATATGTCTCGTTTCAAAATCATTAAGTTAGTAGTCTTGTTTTTACATATGTAGTTCATTGTTAATATACTTAATGATATGTTTAATTATCATAATATCATGTTAACTATATATATATATATATATATATATATATATATATATATCCATATATATGTCATCATATAGTTTTTACAAGTTTTAACGTTCGTGAATCGCCGGTCAACTTGGGTGGTCAATTGTCTATATGAAACTTATTTCAATTAATCAAGTCTTAACAAGTTTGATTGCTTAACATATTGGAAACATTTAATCATGTAAATATTAATTTCATTTAATATATAAAAACATGAAAAAGTTCGGGTCACTACATTAAGGCTATGTTTGGAATGGTGTAGATCTGGTTGGATGAGCCAATTACACAGACCTACTTATCTCTAGACTCTTGGAGTTCTCGTTGAGTAGTGAAAAGTATGTCACTTGGTTGTATAATTGAAAGGTAAGTATACCTTGGAGGTTATCCTCAGTAAAGTAATAGATTTATTAGTGAGTTGAGCTCTAATCCTAACCCTCCTTATCAGTTTAATTAACTGAATAACAACGTGTCGTGTTGATTGAACACTGATCACAAACAGAAGGAGTCCGTCAGTTTAAGTTGCAAAACATTAAATGAAAACTAACAAACTTTTCATCATACTATTGAGATCATATTAATCCAAACATTATACAGCATTACAGTTGATATACTGAAAGTAAAGCAGATAGAAACCTAATAGATACCTAGACAGTTGATATGACTTAGTCCTAGGGCAACAATCAAACAAGAACATGCAATAGGCTTGGGTCATATAGTGAAGGCACTAACTAGATCTTAACAGCTCCTAAGAGGTCTCTTTAGAACAGTCAATAGGCACACTAGGTCATTCATGTCTCAATTCCTAAGTTCCGTGTCATAAAAGAGCATTAGATGCCTCTCGGGAACTCCGGCCATACCGAGTTCATAGAATCTTCAGGTACAGTATAACCATGGGTCTTTTTCCTATGAAGTAGCTAAGTTCATATAGGTGGAAAAGTCCTGATCACAATCTAGGTTGGTCAATCCTTAAGATGATAGCATATAAATCTATCAGACTTACAAGTTCAGTATTACGACAGTAACCGTACTAAATTAACATAATTACGCTAACCCAAACTTATATCATGGCAACATACAGATTAATTAAGCTATCATGATAATATCGGAACACATTATTAAACATAAAAGGTAAGAACACATGTTTAATACAAAAGACAAGCGTTTCGGATAAAAACCTGAAAAGGCTGAAGAAATCTGCCCGAGATTGCAGGGACTCTCCGGGATATCCTCTGGAAAATAAATACTAAGCTAGCTACTACTAAAAACTAACTAAAAAGCTTGAAAATATAAAGTGAAATAAAAATTGAGTGTTTGTTTAAATGGATGGAAAGAGCCCTTTAAATAGACTTGTAATTTGCCAGCAAACGAATGGCAGGCCGTTTGCTGAGCCCATTTGATCAGATCAGCCGTTTATGATGCCCGTTTGCTTGACCCGTGTGGCAGGCCGTTTACCATAGTGTAAGGCCGTTTGGCAGCTCGTTTGGCAGGCTGTTTGGCTTGCTGATTTGCTGGATCGTAACTTGATTTCTTGTCTTTCACCATTTTAGCTCCGTTTTACTTGATTCTTTTTGCATTTCCTTCGTAATTACTTAATCTACAAAATCAACTGAAAAAGTGATAATTTTTCCGACAGAGCTTGAAACTTTATTGATTTAGGGCCTAATATCGTAGGTAAAAATGTGACTTTTTGACCGATATCAAATACCTCACACTTAGCTTTGCTTATCCTCAAGCAAAAAGCAGGAATATAAGGTTCTTTCTAATAGATTCTTCCTTGCCTACCCGCAGATCCTTTTATTATGCCTTCATCAGAAGTAGTCACATCTTTCGAAAGTATTAGAAAAAGTTTTGAACTTTGATGGTTTTGGTTGCTAGATTTCAATCGTGTCCATGGTCAAAAAGGCATACTTTTCAACTCTCAGATGTAGAGTATACATGACCAGGCTCCTCACTGGCAGATCACTCATATCACTCATATCACTCAAGTGTTTAGGGTGCCCTAATCTAGTTGTATTGTCCCTCAGAAGTCATTCGTATAACACTTCTCATCATAGGCTTGGTAAAGCATCGATATCTCCACCGGTTAAGTAAGGACGACACTGATCTTCTTCTTAGGTATTCTTTCAAGAGGAAGACGGGTTGTAGGGTTGGTTGAGAAATTTATGGAATGGTGAAAGGTATCCAGATCTTTTGATTTAAAGAGAGAATTAATAGATTTCGATTCTTCAGAGTATCCATTTTTGGATAGAGAATGGCTTGGATTCCGCAAAAAGTTTCTTCGAAAGATGCGGATTTTGCTAAGACTTTGTCTAGAATTTTTCTTTGGCTCTTCCGGCAATTCTTCTTTGGGGCCACTTCTCGGGTTTTTCTTGCCTTTATTCTAGAGACTTTGCTCTTTTTAATCATCATTCTCTTTTTTTTCGGCATACCCTTTCTTCATAAATTTTGTCTTTCATTCCTGGTGCTCAGAGAGGAAATGATAATTCACTGAAAATAGGTCTTTGACCTATCAAAAAAAATCACGGGTTCGAAATCTTTTAATAAGTGCTTTTGAAGTGAATTTAGTCAATCTATCTCTTCGTTAATCTCTGGATCTTTTGATAAGTGAAAAGGTAATGAATGGGTAGTGTATTTTGGGAGTGAATATTGAAGGTATTTCGTATGCCCGAGAGACATATTAAAGTAATGTGGCTAATGTGTTATGATCCAAGTCGGGTCATACCCAATAACAAGCTTACCAACACCTTATTAGTATTTGATCTTAGCAATTGAATCATTGATTAAATACGCGACACTTGAATTTTAAGGAAAAGGTTTCTTAAATAATGTTACTTGATATGTTTATATATAAGTTATGGAATAACTTATATAAACAAGGATTTAATTATTTATAGGTTAAATAATTAATTAAGTTATATGTTTATATATAAGTTATGGAATAACTTATATAAACAAGGATTTAATTATTTATAGGTTAAATAATTAATTAAGTTATGTTGCATTTTATAAAATTGGTTTTATAAAATATACATAACAAATAATATACAAGTTTATAATATGTGGTTTATAAAATCATGTTTTATAAAAACTGATTTTATAAATTCAGTTTTTTTATAAATGTATATTATATAACATGATCCTTGTAGTGGCATTGGGAGTAAAAGAAACATGCTAGAGAATGGCCCATACTTTTCCTAGTATCTATAAGCATGCTCCTTGACTAAGTGCTAACCAAGACATGCAAACATATGAAGTGAGAGAGCAAAAAAAACTGCATAAAACAGTCTTGCTGCAGCTGCTGAATGCCGTGGCATTTTGGGGTCAAAAGGAGTATCATTCTTCTTCTTTGCAAGCTTTTTTTCAAGTGTTAAATAATCCTAACAAAAGTACTAGGTGTTGGTTATAAGTTTGGGGTATAATCTCTTGAGGTTTCATAGTTTTGAGGCTCTATTCATCATCACCTTTCTTATTGCTGCTGATCAGAATTTTGGGTGCAAACAAAAGGGTTTTGAGCTTGATTAATTAGTTAGTTAAGTGTCTAAATCTTAACTAACTTAAAGGGTGGTGTTGGTGCATCAAAGGATTGAGTTATACTCACTTGTTCATCATCTTCATCATCACTCATATACCTCCTAACTATGAGAAGGTATAACCTCTAAACTACTTTTATTTTGTAAGCATATTTCATGACTTGATGTCTAATTCGAATTCAAATAAATTGGTCAAATATATACACTTGTTTTCTTAATAAATCATGCTTCCGCTTTCTATAAATCTTACTAAATTGGTTTAGTGATTATGTTAACATTAAGAACATGTTGTTATATTGAATTCCAACAAATATGGGGTGAATATTTCTGATTCATCAACTCTTTATGTGAGTTGGTTGGTTTAAATTTCGTGGAGTGGAAACGGAAACATATGCCTTTTTTTCTTCTCATTTCAGAATGATTTCGGAAGGAGTATCGTACTATGACAACCTGAAAAATTTCCGACTAAATTTAAACCTAACTTTTATATGATTCTGACGATTCACGAACAATTTTATGTAAATATGTATATATATATAAATTAAAAATGTTACGTGTTATAATAATTTCTATTATTTAATCGATTTTAAAATAAACTTTAAAATATAATTGATTTTGAAAAACTAAATATTAAATAAATATTTCGAAATGAATATATATATATATATATATATATATATATATATATATATATATATATATATATATATATTCAATGTAATGAATTAGTAAAAAGAAAATAATACTTATCATGTAGTAAATGTAACAATAATAATAATAATAATAATAATAATGAGACTAAAAAGAATTCTAAACAAATACATCCTTATGTTGACTAAAAATAAATAAAAGAGTATAAACTAGTACATCCTTATGTTGACTAAAAATAAAATTATAAACTAGTATACATATAGTCAGTTTTGGTACATAAAGTTTGTATTTTTATATTGAAATTTTAGGCTATAAATACTCATGAATGCAAGCATTAAACTTGCACCATTTCTCACATTTACAAAGTGTTTCTTTCTTTCTCTCCATTATCATCTTTGTTCTTACACTTCATTATTAGTATTCTTAATCAAGAATCAAACCACTAAAGGTAGTTATAAGCCTACTGAATTATAACATAATCAAACCACTAAAGATAGTTATAAGCCTACTGAATTATAACATATTATTATTTATACATAAAATACTACGACGAAGTCATGAGCGGGTCATTTCAAAACGGGTTTTATGAGCGGGATAGAACTAAAGAAAGTATGGGTTATAGCTATGGAGGTTATGGGTATTGTTCGTGAGGTCAACCTAGCATTTGTAATGTCCGTTACATCTGCGTACTTTTTCCTGCAATATTGAGCCACAATATTGATACGTGAGTGATGTTTCCATTTTCAATTATTATTATTATTACTATCGTTATTATCACCAAGGTTATAATCAAGATAACGTGCACTATATATGAACCTCAATGCTACTTAAGGCCTAGGGTGATCATTGGTACCACTATGGGACGCTTGTGGATTTTGAATGCCAAACTTATATTTTGGTCGAGAAATCCTGGGCCAACCGGTAAAAATAGATCATTCAAGTGACTCGGCGGTGGCATAGATGTTTGGGTATGGTGCACAATATCAAACCCGACTATAGTAATCATATACTCACTAAGTGAACAATACTTAGTCACTTACACACATAATAAGTGGTGGACTTATTAAGAACAACTCACTAGTATTCAACACTAACTTACTGAACATGGAAACTTACTAAAAGTGGAAACTTTCCATAGATAGTAACCTTTCCGAAAATGGAATTTCTTTCAGAAAACCATTATCATTGGTATAGTTACCATACTTATGTTTATTGGACAACATCTGATCGTACATTCTATCTCTAGTCTGAGATCCCGGTCACTTATTTCCATTCATTTCATTCCATTCAAGGAATACTTCAACTGCTATTTAAGGTGAGTTTTCATAGTTCTTTTTTTTTTCATAGCTCCCTTTTTATAATTTTGGGCTGAGATTACATGCGTAACTTTTATATCTGTTTTACACGCTAGACACATGTACCAACTGCTAAAACTATGCTATACCCGGCTATGTCCGACTAAGTCCCTACAGTGATATTTTTAATTGTTCGATGAATGCATGCTTAATTATTGGGGATAGGCCTAACGGGAGTAACGTCCCCGATACATTTGACTAAGTCTTTGTATTACTTAATAATGAAATTAAACCGACAAGTATAAACTACAACTTGTCTTGGGGCAAACCTGAACGTTTAGTCTAAATATCACGCACTGGCATAACTTTTTGATCCTGCGGGAGATCAACTTGACTGGATCTGAGTGATCTACTTATGAAAACAAATCTTGTGGTCTAACACTATTACTGAAATCAATATTTATGACAAACCTATGAACTCACTCAACCTCGTGTTGACTTTTTAAGCATGTTTATTCTCAGGTACTTAACTATTGCTTCTGCTGTATATCTGCTGCTTTGATGATGAATGCTTGCTATGCTTGGAGTCATGCATTTCATATCATATCAATTAAAGACATTTAATGCATTGTTCATTAAATACAATGTAATCTATTTATCTTCCGCTGCAAAACTCAATAAAACGTCTCATATAGAGTCGTTCTCGTTTATACAACTGTGATTTGATATATTTAGTGATGTTATTCTTCCAGGCCCTATCTGGAGGACGTCACAGATGAAATGTCCCGTTCATATTGATTATAAACGTTCCATATTAATTGAATCATCGATTAAATACGTGACACTTGAATTTTAAGGAAAAGGTTTCTTAAATAATGTTACTTGATATGTTTATATATAAGTTATGGAATAACTTATATAAACAAGGATTTAATTATTTATAGGTTAAATAATTAATTAAGTTATGTTGCATTTTATAAAATTGGTTTTATAAAATATACATAACAAATAATATACAAGTTTATAATATGTGTTTTATAAAATCATGTTTTATAAAAACTGATTTTATAAATTCAGTTTTTTTTATAAATGTATATTATATAACATGATCCTTGTAGTGGCATTGGGAGTAAAAGAAACATGCTAGAGAATGGCCCATACTTTTACTAGTATCTATAAGCATGCTCCTTGACTAAGCGCTAACCAAGACATGCAAACATATGAAGTGAGAGAGCAAAAAAAACTGCATAAAACAGTCTTGCTGTAGCTGCTGAATGCCGTGGCATTTTGGGGTCAAAAGGAGGATCATTCTTCTTCTTTTCAAGCTTGTTTTCAAGTGTCAAATAATCCTAACAAAAGTACTAGGTGTTGGTTATAAGTTTGGGGTATAATCTCTTGAGGTTTCATAGTTTTGAGGCTCCATTCATCATCACCTTTCTTGTTGCTGCTGATCAGAATTTTGGGTGCAAACAAAAGGGTTTTGAGCTTGATTAATTAGTTAGTTAAGTGTCTAAATCTTAACTAACTTAAAGGGTGGTGTTGGTGCATCAAAGGATTGAGTTATACTCACTTGTTCATCATCTTCATCATCACTCATATACCTCCTAACTTGGAGAAGGTATAACCTCTAAACTACTTTTATTTTGTAAGCATATTTCATGACTTGATGTCTAATTGGAATTCAAATAAATTGGTCAAATATATACACTTGTTTTCTTAATAAATCATGCTTCCGCTTGCTATAAATCTTACTAAATTGGTTTAGTGATTATGTTAACATTAAGAACATGTTGTTATATTGAATTCCAACAATGGTATCTAGAGCCGAAGTCTATGGATTATGCTTCTTTTATGGTCTTTAAACCCACTATATTTGCATTCCATGCACATGCATGAATATGGAATGTAAAAATGTTCGGGTTTGGGTGGGTTTGATAAGGTGGCCGAATTCTTGGAGGTTCCAAGAGGGTTTAGAACTTGCAAATTAGTCATATTTGTTCATATATTGTTGTTCACAATCATAGCTAAGACCTTGTGGTTGAATGAATGTTTGTTTGGTTGATTTGTTAATTTCAATATGGTTGTAATTATTCATTCAATTGGTTTGTAATAATATTCATTTGGTTATGTAATTTATTTTATATTTGGCATGTAAAATAGATTAGGTTGTATTTTCATTTTCTAGACAAAATGTATTAGGATATATTTTGTAAAATGATGAAGATGATGAAGACTTGAAGAACACATGAAGAAGCATTTGGATGCAAGATTAAGTGGGAGATTTAAAATCTTCTACTTTATGTTATAACCCCTTTACCGGTGGCATTTGTTTTCGGCTAAACAAATGTCCACCAAAATGGCTTGATTGTGAACATATGATTTTGTATGCGTGGTTGTTTTGTATGATTATGTGGATTGTATGTTTGTATGCTACAAGTTAATCACACAAGTCAACAACTAGAAATGGCAATTTAATTGGTTAAATTAATACATTATTAACGACATGCAAAACGTCAATTTAAATGGTTAAATTAAAAATGACCAAAAGGACATTAATAATCGGTTATTAAGAACATGATAAAGATCATATATATAAAATGGTTTATATCAAGTAATTGGCTAAAATTACAAGACTTGAAAATAGATTTCAAATAAACCATACACTAAATGCATGTTGGTGTATGGCATAAAAGTTTTCTCAAACTAGAATTAATGAAAACTTAAAACCCTTATTAACAAGGTAAACAAGTTAAACGCCATCCTTTTGTGCAACACTTAAAATTATTAGGGAACTCACAATGGGATAAAGGTCACCTAACCGTTATGAGCAAACTAATACGATTAAGGTGAATTTCGCACACTTGTAGGATAAAGGTCACCTAACCACTTGTATGTTAAATTTACACGTTTACACAAGTAGGACGACTTGATTTAGGAATCATGAACTTAGGGTCTCCAAAGCATGAGGAACAAATAGGCGTTGATGGGATAAATATGCCATACAAAAGGATTGCATGATCCCATAAATTAGAAGTTGCAAAAGGATTGCAGTTGTCATATAATGACTACCTAGCTAAATCAAATGACGGGATAAAGGTCACCTAACCGATATTTGGTTTACCTTTGGATTCTAAAATTTAATAAATATCAATTGGATTTAAAGGGTATTGATTGTTAAATTAAATTTATACTTAAACAACTTTGTTAAATTTTGTAGATGGCCGCCAATAATAACAACATTCCAAACGCACCTATCAACTTTAACAACCTATCGTTGAGGTCAATCCTCGAAAAGGAAAAACTCAACCATACGAACTTCATGGATTGGTTCCGCAATCTAAGAATCGTCCTCAAACTAGAGGATAGGGCGTATGTGTTGGAAGACCCCATTCCCGATCAATCGGATGAGGATGATACGGAAGACATGGCTTATTGGGAGAAATATTGCACCGATTCGGTGCAAGTTTCTTGCCTCATGCTTGGGACTATGATACCCGAACTCCAAAAGGACTTCGAGCATCATAGTGCATATGACATAATCACACAGTTGAAGGAGATGTTCCTTCAACAAGCTCATGTCGAGCGCTTTGAAATGGTTCGAGCGCTTCATGCATGTCGGATGGACGACTCCCAATCCGTTTCATCTTATGTCCTTAAGATGAAAAGCCTAATTGATCGAGCAAACCATCTAAACTGCAACGTGTCTAATGAATTAGCCATGGACCTTATCCTTAATTCCTTGTCAAAGAGGTTTGACACATTTGTAATGAATTACGATATGAATGGTTGGGATAAGAGCATTGGCGAATTACATGCCATGCTTAAGACGGCTGAAGCAAGCATGGGTAAAAGGGCTTCACCCATGTTTATGATCAACGAAGGTGGGTCCAAAAACAATAACACTTCTAAGCCGAAGGCGGCTAAGAGGAAAGGACCCGCCTACAAAGGCAAGGGCAAGGGAAAGGGGAAGATGGTTACGCCAACCAACAATAACAAGAAGCAAAAGGTTGTCGGAAAAGCTAACCCCAAGGAAGATCCGCGCTTTGGTTGCGGTGAAATGGGTCACTGGAAACGCAACTGCCCGGTCTACCTTAAGGAGTTGAAGGAAAAGAGGGATGCAGGGCAAACCTCAGGTAATGTATATATGGTATACATTGAGCTTAGTATTACTTCTTCTAATACATGGGTATTAGACACAGGATGTGGAACTCATATTTGCAATTCTTTGCAGGGGTTCAAAAGAAGTGATCAAGATGCGGGAACAACAAGTCTCTTCATGGGAAATGGAGCAAGGGTGCAAGTGATATCTCATGGAGACTTTATTTTAAAGCTTCCAAGTGGTTTGGAGCTTATTTTGAAAAATGTTTTGTATGCACCCGATTTGTCACGAAACATTATTTCTGTATCCCGTTTGAAACAATATGGTTTTAATCTTAATTTCATTAATGATGACATCCATGTTTCTTTAGATAATGTGTTCTATTTTAAGGCTTCGCCTTCGAATGGTATTTATGAATTGGTTCATGATGACACATCATACAATAGCTCAATATACCATGCAAACACCAAGAAACTCAAAAGGGATTTGAGTGGTTCCTACTTATGGCATTGTCGCTTTGGTCACATAAACAAGAATCGAATGCATACACTTCAAAATAATGGACTTTTGAAATCAAATGAACTAGACTCATTTGATGTATGTGAATCTTGTTTACAAGGCAAAATGACTAAAGCACCTTTCAAAGGGACCTATGAAAGGGCTAAAGACTTATTGAGATTAATACATTCGGATGTATGTGGACCCTTTAAGCCCATAGCTAGGAATGGTGAAAGATACTTCATTACTTTCATTGATGACTTCAGTCGTTTCGGATATGTCTACTTGTTAAGACATAAGGACGAAACTTTTGAAGCATTCAAAGAGTATCAAAATGAAGTACAAAATCAACTCAATAAGACAATCAAGGTACTTCGTACCGATAGAGGAGGTGAATACCTAAGCGATGCTTTCCAAGATCATCTTAGAAGTTGTGGGATTATCTCGCAACTTACTCCACCCGGGACACCACAGCTTAATGGTGTATCCGAAAGGAGGAACCGAACCCTAATGGATATGGTTCAATCTATGATGGCTAGAAGCTCGTTGCCTCTATCATTTTGGGGTTATTGTCTATGCTCCGCGGCTCGTATTCTAAATATGGCCCCAACCGAGAAAGTGGAACGAACTCCTCATGTGATGTGGTTTGGAAAACCTCCATCTCTATCATACTTAAAGGTATGGGGATGTGAAGCTTATCCTAAGCGTTACATCCCTAATAAGTTGAATGCTCGATCCACGAAGTGTATCTTCATAGGATATCCCAAGGATGATATGGGATACTCTTTCTATGATCCATCCGAGTAAAATGTGTTTGTTTCTCGGAAGGCGGAATTCCTTGAAACTAAGTTCCTAATGGAAGGAAATAGTGAAAGGAAGATAGATCTTGAAGAGGTTCAAGATCAAGTAGATGATACACAATTGGCTGACACTAGCACTCAACATGAAAATGTTAAGAGTGATCAAATAGATGATCAAAATACAAAAGACATTCGCAGATCTGGTAGGATTAGTAATCCTCCTGAGAGATATGGGTTTCTCATGGATGGTTGCTATGTGGTTGATTTGGATGAACCAACAAACTACCAAGATGCCTTATCCAGGATTGATAAGGATAAATGGCAGGAAGCCATGAACTCTGAGATGCAATCCATGTATGACAACCAAGTTTGGGAACTTGTTGAACAACCTACTGGCTCAAGGCTAGTTGATTGAAAATGGCTTTTCAAAATGAAAACCGACATACATGGAAACTTGGATACATATAAAGCTAGACTTGTAGCAAAAGGTTTCACTCAAACTCAAGGGGTTGACTATGATGAAACTTTTTCGCCTGTGGCAATGCTAAAGTCTATTAGGATATTACTTACCATTGCTGCTCATTATGATTATGAAATATGGCAAATGGATGTCAAGACCGCTTTTCTAAATGGACATCTTGAGGAAGATGTCTATATGGTTCAGCCTGAAGGTTTTGTTGATCCAAAATATCCCAAAAGGGTATGCAAGTTAAAGAAGTCAATCTACGGATTGAAACAAGCATCTAGAATGTGGAATCATCGTTTTAATGAGGAGGCTAAGAAATTTGGCTTCATTAAAAATGGTGATGAAGCTTGTGTATACAAGAAAGCTAGTGGGAGCACTATCATATTCCTTGTACTATATGTGGATGATATATTGTTATTTGGAAATGATATTCCGGCAATGGAAGGTGTTAAAACTTGGTTAAGTAAATGCTTCTCCATTAAGGATCTTGGAGAAGCACAATACGTTTTGGGGATTGGAATCTACAGGGATAGATCCAAGAAACTGATAGGTTTGAATCAAAGTGCATACATTGAAAAGATCTTGAAAAGGTTCAAGATGGAGAACTCTAAGAAAGGTTTGGTACCTATTCAAAAGGGAACGCTTCTCAGTTCATCCCAGTGTCCTACCACGAAAGATGAACAAGAGAGAATGAAGAAAGTCCCGTACGCATCTGCTATTGGGTCAATCATGTATGCAATGATATGCACTAGACCGGATGTGTCATGCGCTCTTAGCCTGACAAGTAGATACCAGAATAACCCAGGAAACAGTCATTGGATTGCTGTCAAAAGTATATTGAAATACCTTAGGAGGACTAAGGATATGTTTCTAATATATGGGTCTGGTGAGGAGGAACTCGCTGTAAAAGGTTACGTGGACGCGAGTTTCCAAACTGATCGAGATGATTCTCGATCACAATCTGGTTATGTATTCACATTAAATGGAGGTGCGGTCTCTTGGAAGAGTTCGAAACAGGATGTTGTTGCTTTATCCACTACAGAGTCGGAGTACATCGCCGCATCATTGGCAGCTCAGGAAGCTGCATGGATGAAGAAATTCATCGACGACTTAGGAGTAGTCCCTTCCATTCAAGACCCTCTTGAGATCTTTTGTGACAACGAGGGTGCGATTGCTCAAATCAAAGAACCTCGTGCTCACCAAAAGACCCATCACATTGAGCGGAGATTCAACTACATAAGGGATGAAGTTGAAAAGGGAAAGATATGTATTCGCAAAGTTCACACAGATCTTAATATAGCGGATCCTCTCACGTAGCTCTTACATGGAGCAAAACATACTGGACATGTTTGTGCATTAGGGCTTCGATATTCTAGTGATTGGTCATGATTTGTTTTAAGTATTGTAACGGAACGAAATTGTTCAAACTCATTAATATAATTATGGCATTAATTTATTTTGAGTTATGTTCCTATTTTGCATATTTTATCCATGAATAAGTAATTATTCTAAATTCCGTAGTCGATCACATTTGTGGGAGCAAGTGTGAGGTTTAGACAATTATGAACTTGGATTGGTATACATTCACGGACTGAATGTGGGGCAAGGTTGCTACCAAGGTTCATAGATATTTGTGAGATACAAATATTGGAAGACCCGCTCTCAAGATTCACTAAATGGAGCCTTTGTGGTTGATCACATATAATCTTGAGTAAAGGCGAATATCATTGTATCCTCTGACCTGAGATACATATTGGGTTCGGATATTTACCAAGTATTGTGTCTTGATTCTTTCCTTCGCTATTCTGAAATATGGTAGTTCACAAAGAAGAGCTCAGGCATAATGCAAGGTACATATTTAGGACGTATGTAGTCAAGATAGAATTTGTCCCTCTTATTCGTTGAGAGTCAGATGTCTAAGGCCTGATAAAGTTAAATCTATAAGAGAGTGATCACTCTGTATCTCTTGGAGTTAACATGACATCTAGGACAAAATGATATAATGAAAGATTCACCTATTCATATTCGAGATGGGAACTCGAAAGGGATGATGTTATTGAATGGCACAAAGTCATAACATATTGGGGGTGACGGACGGTCGTTAGGTGGTATCCATCGCTTGCATTAATTTCTTATGTTTCTCGTGCAAGTGGGAGATTGAAGGTATTTCGTATGCCCGAGAGACATATTAAAGTAATGCGGCTAATGTGTTATGATCCAAGTCAGGTCATACCCAATAACAAACTTACCAACACCTTATTAGTATTTGATCTTAACGATTGAATCATTGATTAAATACGCGACACTTGAATTTTAAGGAAAAGGTTTCTTAAATAATGTTACTTGATATGTTTATATATAAGTTATGGAATAACTTATATAAACAAGGATTTAATTATTTATAGGTTAAATAATTAATTAAGTTATATGTTTATTATGGAATAACTTATATAAACAAGGATTTAATTATTTATAGGTTAAATAATTAATTAAGTTATATGTTTATTATGGAATAACTTATATAAACAAGGATTTAATTATTTATAGGTTAAATAATTAATTAAGTTATGTTGCATTTTATAAAATTGGTTTTATAAAATATACATAACAAATAATATACAAGTTATAATATGTGTTTTATAAAATCATGTTTTATAAAAACTGATTTTATAAATTCAGTTTTTTTATAAATGTATATTATATAACATGATCGTTGTAGTGGCATTGGGAGTAAAAGAAACATGCTAGAGAATAGCCCATACTTTTCCTAGTATCTATAAGCATGCTCCTTGACTAAGTCCTAACCAAGACATGCAAACATATGAAGTGAGAGAGCAAAAAAAACTGCATAAAACAGTCTTGCTGCAGCTGCTGAATGCCGTGGCATTTTGGGGTCAAAAGGAGGATCATTCTTCTTCTTTGCAAGCTTGTTTTCAAGTGTCAAATAATCCTAACAAAAGTACTAGGTGTTGGTTATAAGTTTGGGGTATAATCTCTTGAGGTTTCATAGTTTTGAGGCTCCATTCATCATCACCTTTCTTGTTGCTGCTGATCAGAATTTTGGGTGCAAACAAAAGGGTTTTGAGCTTGATTAATGAAATGTCCCGTTCTTATTGATTAAAAACGTTCCATATTAATTGATTTCGTTGCGAGGTTTTGACCTCTATATGAGACGTTTTTCAAAGACTGCATTCATTTTAAAACAAACCATAACCTTTATTTCATCAATAAAGGTTTAAAAAGCTTTACGTAGATTATCAAATAATGATAATCTAAAATATCATGTTTACACACGACCATTACATAATGGTTTACAATACAAATATGTTACAATAAAATAAGTTTCTTGAATACAGTTTTTACACAATATCATACAAGCATGGACTCCAAATCTCGTCCTTATTTAAGTATGTGACAGCAGAAGCTCTTAATAATCACCTGAGAATAAACATGCTTAAAACATCAACAAAAATGTTGGTGAGTTATAGGTTTAACCTATATATATCAAATCATAATAATAGACCACAAGATTTCATATTTCAATACACATCCCATACATAGAGATAAAAATCATTCATATGGTGAACACCTGGTAACCGACATTAACAAGATGCATATATAAGAATATCCCCATCATTCCTGGACACCCTTCGGATATGATATAAATTTCGAAGTACTAAAGCATCCGGTACTTTGGATGGGGTTTGTTAGGCCCAATAGATCTATCTTTAGAGTTCGCGTCAATTAGGGTGTCTGTTCCCTAATTCTTAGATTACCAGACTTAATAAAAAGGGCATATTCGATTTCGATAATTCAACCATAGAATGTAGTTTCACGTACTTGTGTCTATTTTGTAAATCATTTATAATACCTGCATTTATTCTCATCCCAAAAATATTAGATTTTAAAAGCGGGACTATAACTCACTTTCACAGATTTTTACTTCGTCAGGAAGTAAGACTTGGCCACTGGTTGATTCACGAACCTATAACAATATATACATATATATCAAAGTATGTTCAAAATATATTTACAACACTTTTAATATATTTTGATGTTTTAAGTTTATTAAGTCAGCTGTCCTCGTTAGTAACCTACAACTAGTTGTCCACAGTTAGATGTACAGAAATAAATCGATAAATATTATCTTGAATCAATCCACGACCCAGTGTATACGTATCTCAGTATTGATCACAACTCAAACTATATATATTTTGGAATCAACCTCAACCCTATATAGCTAACTCCAACATTCACATATAGAGTGTCTATGGTTGTTCCGAAATATATATAGATGTGTCGACATGATAGGTCGAAACATTGTATACATGTCTATGGTATCTCAAGATTACATAATATACAATACAAGTTGATTAAGTTATGATTGGAATAGATTTGTTACCAATTTTCACGTAGCTAAAATGAGAAAAATTATCCAATCTTGTTTTACCCATAACTTCTTCATTTTAAATCCGTTTTGAGTGAATCAAATTGCTATGGTTTCATATTGAACTCTATGTTATGAATCTAAACAGAAAAAGTATAGGTTTATAGTCAGAAAAATAAGTTACAAGTCATTTTTGTAAAGGTAGTCATTTCAGTCGAAAGAACGACGTCTAGATGACCATTTTAGAAAACATACTTCCACTTTGAGTTTAACCATAATTTTTGGATATAGTTTCATGATCATAATAAAAATCATTTTCATAGAATAACAAATTTTAAATCAAAGTTTATCATAGTTTTTAATTAACTAACCCAAAACAGCCCGCGGTGTTACTACGATGGCGTAAATCCGGTTTTACGGTGTTTTTCGTGTTTCCAGGTTTTAAATAATTAAGTAAGCATATCATATAGATATATAACATGTGTTTAGTTGATTTTAAAAGTCAAGTTAGAAGGATTAACTTTTGTTTGCGAACAAGTTTAGAATTAACTAAACTATGTTCTAGTGATTACAAGTTTAAACCTTCGAATAAGATAGCTTTATATGTATGAATCGAATGATGTTATGAACATCATTACTACCTTAAGTTCCTTGGATAAACGTACTGGAAAAGAAAAAAATGGATCTAGCTTCAACGGATCCTTGGATGGCTCGAAGTTCTTGAAGCAGAATCATGACACGAAAACAAGTTCAAGTAAGATCATCACTTGAAATAAGATTGTTATAGTTATAGAAATTGAACCAAAGTTTGAATATGATTATTACCTTGTATTAGAATGATAACCTAATGTAAGAAACAAATATTTCTTGAGGTTGGATGATCACCTTACAAGATTGGAAGTGAGCTAGCAAACTTGAAAGTATTCTTGATTTTATGTAACTAGAACTTGTAGAATTTATGAAGAACACTTAGAACTTGAAGATAGAACTTGAGAGAAATCAATTAGATGAAGAAAATTGAAGAATGAAAGTGTTTGTAGGTGTTTTTGGTCATTGATGTATGGATTAGATATAAAGGATATGTAATTTTATTTTCATGTAAATAAGTCATGAATGATTACTCATATTTTTGTAATTTTATGAGATATTTCATGCTAGTTGCCAAATGATGGTTCCCAAATGTGTTAGGTGACTCACATGGGCTTCTAAGAGCTGATCATTGGAGTGTATATACCAATAGTACATACATCGAAAAGCTGTGTATTGTACGAGTACGAATACGGGTGCATACGAGTAGAATTGTTGATGAAACTGAACGAGGATGTAATTGTAAGCATATTTGTTAAGTAGAAGTATTTTGATAAGTGTATTGAAGTCTTTCAAAAGTGTATAAATACATATTAAAACACTACATGTATATACATTTTAACTGAGTCGTTAAGTCATCGTTAGTCGTTACATGTAAGTGTTGTTTTGAAACCTTTAGGTTAACGATCTCGTTAAATGTTGTTAACCCAATGTTTATAATATCAAATGAGATTTTAAATTATTATATTATCATAATATTATCATGTATTAATATCTCTTAATATGATATATATACATTAAATGTCTTTACAACGATAATCGTTACATATATGTCTCGTTTAAAAATCATTAAGTTAGTAGTCTTGTTTTTACATATGTAGTTCATTGTTAATATACTTAATGATATGTTTACTTATCAAAGTATCATGTTAACTATATATATATCCATATATATGTCATCATATAGTTTTTACAAGTTTTAACGTTCGTAAATCACCGGTCAACTTGGGTGGTCAATTGTCTATATGAAACATATTTCAATTAATCAAGTCTTAACAAGTTTGATTGCTTAACATGTTGGAAACATTTAATCAGGTAAATATCAATCTCAATTAATATATATAAACATGGAAAAGTTCGGGTCACTACAGTACCTACCCGTTAAATAAATTTCGTCCCGAAATTTTAAGCTGTTGAAGGTGTTAACGAATCTTCTGGAAATAGATGCGGGTATTTCTTCTTCATCTGATCTTCACACTCCCAGGTGAACTCGGGTCCTCTACGAGCATTCCATCGAACCTTAACAATTGGTATCTTGTTTTGCTTAAGTCTTTTAACCTCACGATCCATTATTTCGACGGGTTCTTCGATGAATTGAAGTTTTTCGTTGATTTGGATTTCATCTAACGGAATAGTGAGATCTTCTTTAGCAAAACATTTCTTCAAATTCGAGACGTGGAAATTGTTATGTACAGCTGCGAGTTGTTGAGGTAACTCAAGTCGGTAAGCTACTGGTCTGACACGATCAATAATCTTGAATGGTCCAATATACCTTGGATTTAATTTCCCTCGTTTACCAAATCGAACAACGCCTTTCCAAGGTGCAACTTTAAGCATGACCATCTCTCCAATTTCAAATTCTATATCTTTTCTTTTAATGTCAGCGTAGCTCTTTTGTCGACTTTGGGCGGTTTTCAACCGTTGTTGAATTTGGATGATCTTCTCGGTAGTTTCTTGTATAATCTCCGGACCCGTAATCTGTCTATCCCCCACTTCACTCCAACAAATCGGAGACCTGCACTTTCTACCATAAAGTGCTTCAAACGGCGCCATCTCAATGCTTGAATGGTAGCTGTTGTTGTAGGAAAATTCTGCTAACGGTACATGTCGATCCCAACTGTTTCCGAAATCAATAACACATGCTCGTAGCATGTCTTCAAGCATTTGTATCGTCCTTTCGCTCTGCCCATCAGTTTGTGGATGATAGGCAGTACTCATGTCTAGACGAGTTCCTAATGCTTGCTGTAATGTCTGCCAGAATCTTGAAATAAATCTGCCACCCCTATCAAAGATAATAGAGATTGGTATTCCATGTCTGGAGACGACTTCCTTCAAATACAGTCGTGCTAACTTCTCTATCTTGTCATCTTCTCTTATTGGCAGGAAGTGTGCTGATTTGGTGAGACGATCAACTATTACCCAAATAGTATCAAAACCACTTGCAGTCCTTGGAAATTTAGTGATGAAATCCATGGTAATGTTTTCCCATTTCCATTCCGGGATTTTGGGTTGTTGAAGTAGACCTGATAGTTTCTGATGCTCAGCTTTGACCTTAGAACACGTCAAACATTCTCCTACGTATTTAGCAACATCGGCTTTCATACCCGACCACCAAAAATGTTTCTTGAGATCCTTGTACATCTTCCCTGTTCCAGGATGTATTGAGTATCTGGTTTTATGAGCTTCTCTAAGTACCATTTCTCTCATATCTCCAAATTTTGGTACCCAAATCCTTTCAGCCCTATACCGGGTTCCGTCTTCCCGAATATTAAGATGCTTCTCTGATCTTTTGGGTATTTCATCCTTTAAATTTTCCTCTTTTAAAACTCCTTGTTGTGCCTCCTTTATTTGAGTAGTAAGGTTATTATGAATCATTATATTCATAGATTTTACTCGAATGGGTTCTCTGTCCTTCCTGCTCAAGGCATCGGCTACCACATTTGCCTTCCCCGGGTGGTAACGAATCTCAAAGTCGTAATCATTCAATAATTCAATCCACCTACGCTGCCTCATATTCAGTTGTTTCTGATTAAATATGTGTTGAAGACTTTTGTGGTCGGTATATATAATACTTTTGACCCCATATAAGTAGTGCCTCCAAGTCTTTAATGCAAAAACAACCGCGCCTAATTCCAAATCATGCATCGTATAATTTTGTTCGTGAATCTTCAATTGTCTAGACGCATAAGCAATCACCTTCGTTCGTTGCATTAATACACAACCGAGACCTTGCTTTGATGCGTCACAATAAATCACAAAATCATTATTCCCTTTAGGCAATGACAATATAGGTGTCGTAGTTAGCTTTTTTTCTTCAATAACTGAAACGCTTTCTCTTTTCATCATTCCATTCAAATTTCTTCCCTTTATGCGTTAATGCAGTCAAGGGTTTTGCTATTCTGGAAAAGTCTTGGATGAACCTTCTGTAGTAACCAGCTAGTCCTAAAAACTGGCGTATGTGTTTCGGAGTTTTCGGGATTTCCCACTTTTCAACAGTTTCTATCTTTGCCGGATCCACCTTAATACCTTTTTTGTTCACTATGTGACCGAGAAATTGAACTTCTTCTAACCAAAATGCACACTTTGAAAACTTAGCGTACAATTCTTCCTTCCTCAATACTTCTAACACCTTTCTCAAATGTTCACCATGTTCTTGGTCATTCTTTGAGTAAATAAGTATGTCATCAATGAAAACAATGACAAACTTGTCAAGGTATGGTCCACACACTCGGTTCATAAGGTCCATGAACACAGCTGGTGCATTAGTTAAACCAATCGGCATGACCATAAACTCGTAATGACCGTAACGTGTTATGAAAGCAGTCCTTGGAATATCATCTTCTTTCACCCGCATTTGATGATACCCGGAATGTAAGTCAATCTTGGAACATCATCTTCAACTCTCGGTAGTCGATACACAACCTGAATGTACCATCTTTCTTCTTGAGAAACAAAACAGGAGCTCCCCACGGTGATGTGCTTGGTCGAATGAAACCACGCTCTAAAAGTTCTTGTAATTGGCTTTGCAGTTCTTTTATCTCACTGGGTGCGAGTCTGTAAGGAGCACGAGCTATTGGTGCAGCTCCTGGTACAAGATCTATTTGAAATTCAACGGATCGATGTGGGGGCAATCCCGGTAATTCTTTCGGAAATACATCGGGAAATTCTTTTGCAATGGGAACATCATTGAGGCTCTTTTCTTCAGTTTGTACTTTCTCGACGTGTGCTTGAACAGCATAGCAACCTTTTCTTATTAGTTTTTGTGCCTTCAAATTACTAATAAGATGTAGCTTCGTGTTGCCCTTTTCTCAGTACACCATTAAGGGTTTTTCTTTTTCTCGTATAATGCGAATTATATTTTTGTAACAAACGATCTCTGCTTTCACTTCTTTCAACCAGTCCATACCGATTATCACATCAAAACTCCCTAACTCTACTGGTATCAAATCAATCTTAAATGTTTCGCTAACCAGTTTAATTTCTCGATTTCGACATATATTATCTGCTGAAATTAATTTACCATTTGCTAATTCGAGTAAAAATTTACTATCCAAAGGCGTCAATGGACAACTTAATTTAGCACAAAAATCTCTACTCATATAGCTTCTATCCGCACCCGAATCAAATAAAACGTAAGCAGATTTATTGTCAATAAGAAATGTACCCGTAACAAGCTCCGGGTCTTCCTGTGCCTCTGCCGCATTAATATTGAAAACTCTTCCGCGGCCTTGTCCATTCGTGTTCTCCTGGTTCGGGCAATTTCTAATAATGTGGCCCGGTTTTCCACATTTATAACAAACTACATTGGCATAACTTGCTCCGACACTACTTGCTCCGCCATTACTCATTCCGACACCATTTGTTCCTTTCGTTCTATTAACCCCTGGTCCGTAGACCTCACACTTCACCGCGCTATGACCATTTCTTTTACACTTGTTTCAAAATTTGGTGCAGAACCCCGAGTGATACTTTTCACACCTTTGACATAGCTGCTTCTGATTGTTGTTGTTGTTGCGGTTATTATTGTTGTTGGGATGATTGTTGTAGTTGCTGTTGTTGTTGTTGTTGTTGTTGTTGTTATTGTTGTTGTTGTTGGGCCGTTTGTTGTAGTTGCGATTGATGTTGCGATTGTTGGGATAATTGTTGCGATTATTGTTGTAATTGCTGTTGTTGTTGTATTGGTGATTCTTATCACCGTTTTCCTCCCACTTTATTTTGACTTGCTTCACATTGGCCTTTTCAGCAGTCTGTTCTTTAATTCTTTCTTCAATCTGGTTCACTAGTTTGTGAGCCATTCTACATGCCTGTTGTATGGAGGCGGGCTCGTGTGAACTTATATCTTCTTGGATTCTTTCCGTTAATCCTTTCACAAATGCGTCGATCTTCTCTTCCTCATCTTTGAATGATCCCGGACACAATAGGCACAATTTTGTGAATCGTCTTTCGTACGTGGTAATATCAAATCCTTGGGTTCGTAACCCTCTATGTTCTGTCTTGAGCTTATTGACCTCAGTTCTGGGACGGTACCCCTTACCATTCTTCTGTCTATACATTCCTGAATTACCTTTCGATTTAATTCTATATAACCCAAGTTGCAAGTCCACCAACAACTAGTTGGCCCAACATATCAATATTTGAAGTTGGACCTTAGTCTAGTAATACGGCCCAATAACATAAATAAAGTCTCGGCCCAAATATTATAACTGATTCCTCGACCATACTATATACAGAGTAATTCCCATGTCCCGCAAAAAAAAAAAATTAAAAGAATAATAAAACAAATTACGGTTCCTAGATAAAAAAAAATTTAAAAATCCAACTTTCCACCTAGTTTGGTCGGCCAATTAATTGTTATAATGTTCCACCACTTTTGCTTTATTGAATTTGGGTGTGGGTTGTTGTATTAAAAAAAAATCGAGTTTGTGAGAGATGAAAAAAAAAAAAACGATATCTGCTTTTAAAAAAAAAAATCAATTCGCCTTCATGTTTTTTTTTTTTTTTTTTCCGTGTATCTTCATTATCATATCCCTCACTGTCCATCATCATCATTAATCTATCCTAGTTGTAAATTGTAAAGTAATACTATCAAACTTTTAGTTTATAGAACTCACTATTATTATCAACCTTTAAAAAAAAAAATATAAAGATCACACATCCCATAAAGGATGTCGACCATTATCCCACTTGTTTTGGCTCCACAAATCAAAAGTTAATATTTAATCACAAGAGGTTATCAACTTGTCGGTTTCTGTGTGTTTTAATGAAACGATTTTTTTTAATATATATATATATATATATATATATATATATATATATATATATATATATATATATATATATATATATATATATATATATATATATATATATATATATATATATATATATATATATATATATATATATATAGTGCTCTGCATACACGCCTCTCCTTGGATACTCATAGTGGAAATAACTTTTTTTTTTTAAAGTAAAAAAAAAAAGAAAAGGAGGACACCAAGGTAATCGTCCAACTTATTCCACCTTATTTCTTCTTGTCCTTTCATTAGTTTATAAAGATTATAAAGATTACCTTTGTTATTATAGAAACCGAAGCAAGAAGAAAAGAAAAAATAACACACCCGTAGCAGTGTTCAGAAATTCGAAGGTGGTATACACAATTTGAAGTGGGTTTGAGAGATGGTTGTGTTCGTGATCCAAAAGAGAAGGAAAAAAAAATGATAAGGATGATAAGGGTGGTGGTAACTCAATGATGGTGGCGATTTTTAAGATGGTTACCAAAGGTGTTGTCGGTTCATCAAGAAGAAAACAAGAAGGTATGTGAATGTATATATCTAGTATGTATGTATATATATTTACATATATATAGAGAAAATGATTTCATGGTGTGAAGGTGGTTTGTGTTTCTCGTTGTTGGTTTTACAGGAGTGATGGGTTGTTTTATAGCAGTGAAAAGTTTGATAAATATATTCGAGCCAGGAATAGAAGACAGAAAAGAAATAGAAATTAGACAGAGACACTCAACTGAATTTGTTCGTATATGTGAATTTGATTTCGACATCTAACAAGATTAAAGACAGAAGAATCAATCGTACAAAAAAAAAAAAATAAGGAACGATGTCTATTGCTAACAAATTTTGGATTCATCCTAGTGTTTTAGATTCTGATTTGCACGAAGAAAACCAATCATCTACAGCTTGAAAAAGATTGGAAACAGAATACGTTTCCTTCTGTGTTTGTACATGTATATACGGTGTTTATATATGTATATATCTGTATATGTAATTATATATAAATATATCTGTATTTCGTGTATATATATGCATTTATATATAACTGTAATTATCTGTATAATATATTTGTATTGATTTATTGAATATGTAAAGTAACATATTAATGTTTATAATACAAACATTAATATTTAATATTGATATTAATAATATCAATAAAACTAATAATAATAATGAATATAGAAATAATGATATTAGTATCATAATAATACTAATAAGAGTACTGATAATAATAACTTTAAATAAAATAATAATTTTTAGTAATCAAGTTAATATAATAACTTATACATAACAATTTTATATATATTTTATATTATGAATAATAATATTAATAATACATTTATGGATATCATTATTAACAAGGATAAAAGTAACAATAATAATATTAATATAACAATTATATTCAAACTTGCAATTAAATTTAATACCATTTATTATTTATGTAATATTATATTATCTGATGATATTTATTGAATAGTTATTATATAATAACATATACATATATTAACAGTACTTAATTATTCTAATTGTTATATTACATTTTAAATTCCAATTAATAAAGTATAATTTATTGAATAAAATATTATATATTCTTTTGTTTATATTTATATAATATATACATATTTATTTACAAATGATGTTCGTGAATCGTCAGGAGTAGTCAAAGGTTCACTGAATCCTTATAAATAGTTCAAACGTCAAATGTATACATGAACACAGTTCAAAGTTTTCGAGACTCAACATTACAGACTTGCTTATCGTGTCGGGAACATATAAAGATTAAGTTTAAATTTGGTCGGAAATTCCCGGGTCATCACAGTACCTACCCGTTAAAGAAATTTCGTCCCGAAATTTGAGTGAGGTCATCATGGCTAACAATAAATATGTTTTCCTGACGAATATGAGCTGATAAATAGAGGTTTATCATTATGGAATAATACAGATAAAATAATTCGATTATTCGAAAAGCACGAATGAAGCTATCACAAAAGAGTGAAATGAATAAATGAAGTTTCATTTTAACTTTTGACATTGCCTTGGTTGAATTTAGAAAAAAAATAAGGTGCGTCTTAACCTTTGACGTGGTCACGCTTGAATTCTGGAATTCAAGAGATTTAAAAGAAATCTTCGAAATCTAAAAGATTTGATTCTTTGGCGAGTAAGGAAATTAAGATCTCTATAATTAAATACGATGATCTGTATCGATTGCTTTGTCTGGTATCTTCACTATAAATGAACTTCTTCTGTTCCCTTATTTTCATCATTCCTATACTTTCATTCTTAATTCTTACTTCTAAAAGGTTGGGAAAATGCTTCATCCTGTTCTACTCCTTGATATTTTCTTAATTATCATTTCTGTCATCCTTCTTTTCAATCTTCCATCAGAAGAATCTGTTTACTTCTACTATTACCTTGGGGTGACACTATTCTTAATTATACCGTGTCTTTATATTGCTATTCGTATTAATATTCATGGTTTGTAATTTCGGTGTTGTTGTTGGGTTTTATATTTTCCCCTATATAATGGAGTTTCATGCTCTTGTTTTCTCTTCCCGACTTTTAATCAAATGAATAATGGTCCAGAATTTGTAGGTATGGAGTTTCGTATGAACATAACTAATGTTTTAAGAGAGAGATTGTAATAGCACGATCTTGATTCGATAAATTACCAGAAGTCACAGGAATAGCTAGAACTTATCAAGAAATACGTTCTTGATATAATTAGAGATCAATTAGAATGCAAGAGTCGTGTAACATGGTACATGATGTTGTTATGGTCTATGAATCATCACGTTTTATTAGAAACTCAGCATGACTTACTGTAATATAATCACGTTGATCAAGTGTCATTATATTATACTAATTCGTGCATCAGTTCCCAACACTACTTCAAAAACATTCATATTTTAGACTCGAAAGTTTACAGAATATAGAAACTAACAGTTTCTATATGATGTAACACTGATAGCACGAAGAGATTAATGATTTCAGATAAGAATAATTATAAAAATATCTTCAGAGATATGGAGGATATTTATAATGAAAGATACGATAATATCTTTGAATATCTAAGATCAGAGAATGATGGAGACTATTGTCTGTAAGGGTTTAGAGTAACGAGTAAGATATTCGCTAAAGACTTCAGCAGACATTGAATCATTTAGATTCTTTGAAGTCAAACTTATTCTTTGTGATTTGTCCACGGCTTTCTTCATAGTTTCGCATAATCTGCTTTTCGGTACTAAATTTTCTCTTGAATGTTTCCAATATAATGATGCATTGGAAGCACGAAGAGGTATATAATTTCGAACGAGAATATTTTTGAAAATATCCTCAGAAATATCGAAGATATTGATGATGATATTTTGGAATTTCTAAGTACGATGGTTGATGGAGAAAGATTTTCCGCAAGATTTTAACATGTCTTCGGAGCAAGATATTCTCTAAAGATTTCATCGGATTCATAATTACCTGGATTCTTGAATATAGGGTTTTGTCCTTGTATTTGTCCTTGGTCTCCTTCGTGGTTAACTCAATCCGTTTTCCAGTTCCAACTTTTCTGAGCTTTTCCAACATACTATTCTTTATCATCAAACTTTCGATGATTAAGGTCGTTTACGGTTGTCTATGGTTTCTGCTGCTTCATTCAACTTTTTCAACATTCATAGTATTGATTTGTGACTGAGTGCTTTTCAGAATTTCAGAATGAGAGATCATAATTCTAAGAGATAAATGTCATACATGTAACTGTTGATGTAGACATGCTGCGAGATTAATATGATACTGATTGCTAATTCCCGGTAGTTGGCATAGTAATTCTCTTTATAAGATGTAAATGAGTAACTGATAGGGTTTCACTGAATATAGTGATTTTTTTTTTTGGAAAGTCAAAGATCAGTGAAGTTGTTGGGAAGTTTACTGCTAATGTGGTGGGATATAAACGGTTCTTCGGTAACAATGATGAAATGACAATGTATATATCGAGGTTATAATAAGGCTATTTCGAACGAAAAGTCGAAGTTGACTTGTTGGAGCTGTGACAAAATAGGCTAATCCGAATAAAATTCAAAGTTGCTTTGCTAAAGCTGTGACAAAATTGGCTACTTTGAAGAGGGATTGTAAAGTTATTTTCGGTAATAACAACGCCAAAGGAGATAGCACAGGTACGTTGTTAAACGTTTACTCCGATTTTGAATGTTTTTCAGGTGCATATCTAGGTGCATAAATCCTTCCTTCCATAGATGAAGTTGTGGTTGGTTCATCCTCACGGTTGAGGTATTTTCAAGAATCATGAAAGGTTTGAACGCAGATTGGAATCGTCAAGATACAAATGAGGTTTAAGATGAAATCAAGTGGCAAACTTGAAGAATTGTTTAGTTTCATATGTTATAATCAATATTTTAATTCATTTTAATTGTCCAATGTCATTAGTCCACAGTCGATAGTCCACAGTTTAACAGTCCAATAATTCATATATAATTTAATATATAATATTCGAATTAATTAATACGTATCGTGATCCGTGTACATGTCTCAGACTCGATCACAACTCAAACTATATATATTAGTGTAGAATCAACCTCAACCCTGTATAGCTAACTCCCGCATTACTGCATATAGAGTGTCTATGGTTATTCCAAATAATATATATAGATAGGTCGATATGATATGTCAAAACCTTGTATACGTGTCCCGACATTTAAAGTGCGTAAAATAAATAACAGAATTTAAATGACGAAAAATAAAGTGCGTAAAGTAAATAACAGAAATTAAATGACGATAAATAAAATTGCGATAATTAAATTGTGATAAATAAACTGCGATAAATAAAATGTAATCAGTTAGCTAGGAACAGTTAGCTGGAAACAGTTAGCGTGGATTCTTAACAAAATTTCTCATAGTTAATTTGTTTGTTTCTAACAAATTTTATTTTGTCCAATGTTTTCTTCATTATGCCACTTGTTGGATTATGATAAATCAAAATCCAAATATGAATTTGAATAAAAATGGTTATTCTGCGGTGAACGGATACATATATTGGTGGATGTAAGTAGGATAGTAAACGACTGTTGAATCAGCTTCGAAGAATGTACAGTGTAATTTATTAATGTGAATCTTAAATATTCCTCGGGTATTACCTACCCGTTAAAATATTTTCATCATTAACAGCTTGTACAAAAGGATTTTAATTACAATCTTTATGAAAACATATATACATATATATTTTCTTCAGATGTAATCATGGATTTAATGAGTTAATGTGATATTAAACTCATTTGCTTTTCGGTTGGAACTAGAATAAATAATCTCTAAAACTCTAGAGATTACATATTCGCCATGTCGAACGAAGATAAATGAGGTAGAACGAAGATCATACTCAAAGTACATATGACGATATTGAAGCATGGATTGATGATGGTACTGGTGCTGTTATTGATTGTACTGTTGGTGCCGGTGATGTTGCTGAAGCTGGTACATTTTGCACCATATTCTCCGAATTGATTATTCGATCGCGAAGTTCGTTGACTTATTACTCCAGGGTGAGTGTCGGTCGGAACGAGCGGATGAATAAGGTTCAGAATTGTGGATAGAATATGATCTTGTCGAGTTACCCTGGAAATGAGACTGAAAATGGTGTCTCGAACAGGTTCGCCGATAAACGCTTCAGGTTCATTGTCAAGAGGTGAATTCGGTTGATGGAAGGGATCGCCTTCTTCACGTCTCCATTGATTAGGTTGACTACGAACCCATCAGATGAATTGGAGATGGCTGATTGATTGATTCATTCTGGTGACGCTGCTTTCGGAGCTTAGTTGAACATCCATATCGGAATAGCTGTCGGAATCCGAGGAATTCGAACTGGTTGAGGGTTTCATCTCGTACGATCAGATGAAAGATTTTTCGATAAGAAATAGATTATAGGATGTAGATTAGTACCCTGCAATACATAATTTACATATGCATATATAATACTAAAATCCCATAAGTTACGGAGGAATCTACAGAAGTTGTTAGGCAAAGTCTACAGTAACAGATACGCTAAAATATGAATTTTTGTCTATACACTATTCCTGCAGTCATTACAGTAAGATGTGTCTAGACTAAGAATGATAAGCAGGTAATTTCCTAAGGATAATAAGCAGATGATTTTTGACACGGAATGATAAGTAAAACTTTTGACATGCAGATACGGTCGAAGTCCAGACTCACTAATGTATCTAAACAACTATTAGTTAGTCACACTAATGCAAGACCTGGTTCGCTAAGACCACCGCTCTGATACCAACTGTAAAGACTCGTCCTAATCCATCCGGACGAAGTCCATATCGATTACAAACGATTCACAATAGTTGATTACATCGCGAGGTAATTGACCTCTATATGATACATTTTACAAACATTGCATTCGTTTTTAAAAGACAAACTTTCGTTACATCGACAGTTGACAGGCATGTATAGCATCTCATAATATATACAAATATAATTGACTTAATAATAATCTTGATGAACTCAAAAACTCGAATGCAACGTCTTTTGAAATATGTCATGATTGACTTCAAGTAATATCTCTAATATGAGCAAATGCATAGCGGAAGATTTCTTTCGTACATGAGAATAAACATGCTTTAAAGTGTCAACCAAAAAGGTTGGTGAGTTCATTAGTTTAACATAAATAATCATTTCATAGTTTTAATAGACCACAAGATTTCATATTTCCATTTCTCATAAACATACGTCCCATGCATAGAGACAAAAATATCATTCATATGGACTGAACACCTGGTAACCGACATTCACAATATGCATATAAGAATATCCCCATCATTCCGGGATCCTCCTTCGGACATGATATAAATTTCAAAGTACTAAAGCATCCGGTACTTTGGATGGGGCTTGTTTGGCCCGATAGATCTATCTTTAGAGTTTGCGTCAATTAGGGTGTCTGTTCCCTAATTCTTAGATTACCAGACTTAATAAAAAGGGGCATATTCAACTTCAAAAATTCAACCATAGAATGTAGTTTCGATTACTTGTGTCTATATCGTAAAACATTTATAAAAGCAGCGCATGTATTCTCGGTCCCAAAAATATATATAAAAAAAGGGAGTAATGAAACTCACACATATAAATATTGTAAAACAGTTAATAAAGCATTTGCATGTATTCTCAGCCCAAAAATGTAATGAGTAAAAAATGGAGCAAATGAAACTCACAATACTGTATTTTGTAGTAAAAATACATATGACAACATTGAACAATGCAGGGTTGACCTCGGATTCACGAACCTATATTCAATTATATATATTAACACATATAATGGTAATCGAACAAATATATATATATATATATATATATATATATATATATATATATATATATATATATATATATATATATATATATATATACTATTAGTGATTTTAATTGTTATTTTATATCATGTGTTCTATTAATAACTTAATTAGATATATTTATTTTTATATAGATAATTAACATTTATTACTAAAGTATTAATATAGTTAGGCTTTATGTCCTAAATATATTTTTATATAGACAATCTTTATTTGATATGTAAATAATACTAATGATAAAAATAATACTACTTATGATAAAAGTTATGATAATTCTAGTAATAATAAAAGTGATACTTTTAATAATAAAAATGATAGTTTAAATAAAAGGTTAATTTCAATAATAAAAATGATAGAAAAATACTTTTAGCAATAGGGATCATAATAATAATACTAATGATAATAATAATTATAATAATAATTAATTTTTTTTACTAATGATAATAATGTTAATTAAAATTTTTATTAGTGATAATAATAATAACAATAATGGTTTTACTCATGATGATACTACTAATAATATCCTTATTACTAATAATAATACTTATGATGATGATGAAAATAATAATAATAATAATAAGAAAAACAATAAGAAAATCAATAATAGAAACTACCTTAAAGAATAAGCCTCAAAAAATATATAGAGAACTGCCTCCGCCCGGGCTCAAACCCGAGAACTCTCGGTTGTACACCATACCCCTAACCATTCTTCTGTCTATACATTCCTGAATTACCTTTCGATTTAATTCTATATAACCCAAGTTGCAAGTCCACCAACAACTAGTTGGCCCAACATATCAATATTTGAAGTTGGACCTTAGTCTAGTAATACGGCCCAATAACATAAATAAAGTCTCGGCCCAAATATTATAACTGATTCCTCGACCATACTATATACAGAGTAATTCCCATGTCCCGCAAAAAAAAAAAATTAAAAGAATAATAAAACAAATTACGGTTCCTAGATAAAAAAAAATTTAAAAATCCAACTTTCCACCTAGTTTGGTCGGCCAATTAATTGTTATAATGTTCCACCACTTTTGCTTTATTGAATTTGGGTGTGGGTTGTTGTATTAAAAAAAAATCGAGTTTGTGAGAGATGAAAAAAAAAAAAAAAACGATATCTGCTTTTAAAAAAAAAAAATCAATTCGCCTTCATGTTTTTTTTTTTTTTTTTTTTTCCGTGTATCTTCATTATCATATCCCTCACTGTCCATCATCATCATTAATCTATCCTAGTTGTAAATTGTAAAGTAATACTATCAAACTTTTAGTTTATAGAACTCACTATTATTATCAACCTTTAAAAAAAAAAAATATAAAGATCACACATCCCATAAAGGATGTCGACCATTATCCCACTTGTTTTGGCTCCACAAATCAAAAGTTAATATTTAATCACAAGAGGTTATCAACTTGTCGGTTTCTGTGTGTTTTAATGAAACGGTTTTTTTAATATATATATATATATATATATATATATATATATATATATATATATATATATATATATATATATATATATATATATATATATATATATATATATATATATATATATATATATATATATATATATATATATATATAGTGCTCTGCATACACGCCTCTCCTTGGATACTCATAGTGTAAATAACTTTTTTTTTTAAAGTAAAAAAAAAAAAAGAAAAGGAGGACACCAAGGTAATCGTCCAACTTATTCCACCTTATTTCTTCTTGTCCTTTCATTAGTTTATAAAGATTATAAAGATTACCTTTGTTATTATAGAAACCGAAGCAAGAAGAAAAGAAAAAATAACACACCCGTAGCAGTGTTCAGAAATTCGAAGGTGGTATACACAATTTGAAGTGGGTTTGAGAGATGGTTGTGTTCGTGATCCAAAAGAGAAGGAAAAAAAATGATAAGGATGATAAGGGTGGTGGTAACTCAATGATGGTGGCGATTTTTAAGATGGTTACCAAAGGTGTTGTCGGTTCATCAAGAAGAAAACAAGAAGGTATGTGAATGTATATATCTAGTATGTATGTATATATATTTACATATATATAGAGAAAATGATTTCATGGTGTGAAGGTGGTTTGTGTTTCTCGTTGTTGGTTTTACAGGAGTGATGGGTTGTTTTATAGTAGTGAAAAGTTTGATAAATATATTCGAGCCAGGAATAGAAGACAGAAAAGAAATAGAAATTAGACAGAGACACTCAACTGAATTTGTTCGTATATGTGAATTTGATTTCGACATCTAACAAGATTAAAGACAGAAGAATCAATCGTACAAAAAAAAAAAAAAATAAGGAACGATGTCTATTGCTAACAAATTTTGGATTTATCCTAGTGTTTTAGATTTTGATTTGCACGAAGAAAACCAATCATCTACAGCTTGAAAAAGATTGGAAACAGAATACGTTTCCTTCTGTGTTTGTACATGTATATACGGTGTTTATATATGTATATATCTGTATATGTAATTATATATAAATATATCTGTATTTCGTGTATATATATGCATTTATATATAACTGTAATTATCTGTATAATATATTTGTATTGATTTATTGAATATGTAAAGTAACATATTAATGTTTATAATACAAACATTAATATTTAATATTGATATTAATAATATCAATAAAACTAATAATAATAATGAATATAGAAATAATGATATTAGTATCATAATAATACTAATAAGAGTACTGATAATAATAACTTTAAATAAAATAATAATTTTTAGTAATCAAGTTAATATAATAACTTATACATAACAATTTTATATATATTTTATATTATGAATAATAATATTAATAATACATTTATGGATATCATTATTAACAAGGATAAAAGTAACAATAATAATATTAATATAACAATTATATTCAAACTTGCAATTAAATTTAATACCATTTATTATTTATGTAATATTATATTATCTGATGATATTTATTGAATAGTTATTATATAATAACATATACATATATTAACAGTACTTAATTATTCTAATTGTTATATTACATTTTAAATTCCAATTAATAAAGTATAATTTATTGAATAAAATATTATATATTCTTTTGTTTATATTTATATAATATATACATATTTATTTAAAAAATAATGTTCGTGAATCGTCAGGAGTAGTCAAAGGTTCACTGAATCTTTATAAATAGTTCAAACGTCAAATGTATACATGAACACAGTTCAAAGTTTTCGAGACTCAACATTACAGACTTGCTTATCGTGTCGGGAACATATAAAGATTAAGTTTAAATTTGGTCAGAAATTCCCGGGTCATCACAGTGTATGGATTAGATATAAAGGATATGTAATTTTGTTTTCATGTAAATAAGTCATGAATGATTACTCATATTTTTATAATTTTATGAGATATTTCATGCTAGTTGCCAAATGATGGTTCCCACATGTGTTAGGTGACTCACATGGGCTACTAATAGCTGATCATTGGAGTGTATATACCAATAGTACATACATCTAAAAGCTGTGTATTGTACGAGTACGAATACGAGTGCATACGAGTAGAATTGTTGATGAAACTGAACGAGGATGTAATTGTAAGCATTTTTGTTAAGTAGAAGTATTTTGATAAGTGTATTGAAGTCTTTCAAAAGTGTATAAATACATATTAAAACACTACATGTATATACATTTTAACTGAGTCGTTAAGTCATCGTTAGTCGTTACATGTAAGTGTTGTTTTGAAACCTTTAGGTTAACGATCTTGTTAAATGTTGTTAACCCAATGTTTATAATATCAAATGAGATTTTAAATTATTATATTATCATGATTTTATCATGTATGAATATCTCTTAATATGATATATATACATTAAATGTCTTTACAACGATAATCGTTACATATATGTCTCGTTTAAAAATCATTAAGTTAGTAGTCTTGTTTTTACATATGTAGTTCATTGTTAATATACTTAATGATATGTTTACTTATCATAGTATCATGTTAACTATATATATATCCATATATATGTCATCATATAGTTTTTACAAGTTTTAACGTTCGTGAATCACCGGTCAACTTGGGTGGTCAATTGTCTATATGAAACATATTTCAATTAATCAAGTCTTAACAAGTTTGATTGCTTAACATGTTGGAAACATTTAATCATGTAAATATCAATCTCAATTAATATATATAAACATGGAAAAGTTCGGGTCACTACAATTAATTAGTTAGTTAAGTGTCTAAATCTTAACTAACTTAAAGGGTGGTGTTGGTGCATCAAAGGATTGAGTTATACTCACTTGTTCATCATCTTCATCATCACTCATATACCTCCTAACTTGGAGAAGGTATAACCTCTAAACTACTTTTATTTTGTAAGCATATTTCATGACTTGATGTCTAATTGGAATTCAAATAAATTGGTCAAATATATACACTTGTTTTCTTAATAAATCATGCTTCCGCTTGCTATAAATCTTACTAAATTGGTTTAGTGATTATGTTAACATTAAGAACATGTTGTTATATTGAATTCCAACAAATATGGGGTGAATATTTCTGATTCATCAACTCTTTATGTGAGTTGGTTGGTTTAAATTTCGTGGAGTGGAAACGGAAACGGATGCCTTTTTTTCTTCTCATTTTAGAATGATTTCGGAAGGAGTATCGTACTATGACAACCTGAAAAATTTCTGACTAAATTTAAACCTAACTTTTATATGATTCCGACGATTCACGAACAATTTTATGTAAATATATATATATATATATATATATATATATATATATATATATATATATATATATATATATATATATATATATATATATATATAAATTAAAAATGTTACGTGTTATAATAATTTCTATTATTTAAACAATTTTAAAATAAACTTTAAAATATAATTGATTTTGAAAAACTAAATATTAAATAAATATTTCAAATAAATATTTTGAAATGAATATATATATATATATATATATATATATATATATATATATATATATATATATATATATATCTCTATATATATATATTTCAATGTAATGAATTAGTAAAAAGAAAATAATACTTATCATGTGGTAAATGTAACAATAATAATAATAATAATAATAATAATAATAATAATAATGAGACTAAAAAGAATTCTAAACAAATACATCCTTATGTTGACTAAAAATAAATAAAAGAGTATAAACTAGTACATCCTTATGTTGACTAAAAATAAAATTATAAACTAGTATACATATAGTCAGTTTTGGTACATAAAGTTTGTATTTTTATATTGAAATTTTAGGCTATAAATACTCATGAATGCAAGCATTAAACTTGCACCATTTCTCACATTTACAAAGTGTTTCTTTCTTTCTCTCCATTATCATCTTTGTTCTTACACTTCATTATTAGTATTCTTAATCAAGAATCAAACCACTAAAGGTAGTTATAAGCCTACTGAATTATAACATAATCAAACCACTAAAGATAGTTATAAGCCTACTGAATTATAACATATTATTATTTATACATAAAATACTACGACGAAGTCATGAGCGGGTCATTTCAAAACGGGTTTTATGAGCGGGATAGAACTAAGGAAAGTATGGGTTATAGCTATGTAGGTTATGGGTATTGTTCGTGAGGTCAACCTAACATTTGTAATGTCCGTTACATCTGCGTACTTTTTCCTGCAATATTGAGCCACAATATTGATACGTGAGTGATGTTTCCATTTTCAATTATTATTATTATTATTATTATTATTATTACTATCGTTATTATCACCAAGGTTATAATCATGATAACGTGCACTATATATGAACCTCAATGCTACTTAAGGCCTAGGGTGATCATTGGTACCACTATGGGACGCTTGTGGATTTTGAATGCCAAACTTATATTTTGGTCGAGAAATCCTGGGCCAACCGGTAAAAATAGATCATTCAAGTGACTCGGCGGTGGCATAGATGTTTGGGTATGGTGCACAATATCAAACCCGACTATAGTAATCATACACTCACTAAGTGAACAACACTTAGTCACTTACACACTTAATAAGTGGTGGACTTATTAAGAACAACTCACTAGTATTCAACACTAACTTACTAAACATGGAAACTTACTAAAAGTGGAAACTTTCCATAGATAGTAACCATTCCGAAAATGGAATTTCTTTCAGAAAACCATTATCATTGGTATAGTTACCATACTTATGTCTATTAGACAGCATCTGATCGTACATTCTATCTCTAGGCTGAGATCCCGGTCACTTATTTCCATTCATTTCATTCCTTTCAAGGAATACTTCAACTGCTATTTAAGGTGAGTTTTCATAGTTCTTTTTTTTTTCATAGCTCCCTTTTTATAATTTTGGGCTGAGAATACTTGCGTAACTTTTATATCTGTTTTACACGCTAGACACAAGTACCAACTGCTAAAACTATGCTATACCCGGCTATGTCCGACTAAGTCCCTACAGTGATATTTTTAATTGCTCGATGAATGCATGCTTAATTATTGGGGATAGGCCTAACGGGAGTAATGTCCCCGATACATTTGACTAAGTCTTTGTATTACTTAATAAAGAAATTAAACCGACAAGTATAAACTACAACTTATCTTGGGGCAAACCTGAACGTTTAGTCTAAATATCACGCACTGGCATAACTTTTTGATCCTGCGAGAGATCAACTTGACTGGATCTGAGTGATCTACTTATGAAAAAAAATCTTGTGGTCTAACACTATTACTGAAATCAATATTTATGACAAACCTATGAACTCACTCAACCTCGTGTTGACTTTTTAAGCATGTTTATTCTCAGGTACTTAAGTATTGCTTCCGCTGTATATTTGCTGCTTTGATGATGATTGCTTGCTATGCTTGGAGTCATGCATTTCATATCATATCAATTAAAGACATTTAATGCATTGTTCATTAAATACAATGTAATCTATTTATCTTCCGCTGCAAAACTCAATAAAACGTCTCATATAGAGTCGTTCTCATTTATACAACTGTGATTTGATATATTTAGTGACGTTATTCTTCCAGGCCCTATCTGGAGGACGTCACATATGAAATGTCCCGTTCATATTGATTATAAACGTTCCATATTAATTGATTTCGTCGTGAGGTTTTGACCTCTATATGAGACGTTTTTCAAAGACTGCATTCATTTTTAAAACAACCATAACCTTTATTTTATCGATAAAGGTTTAAAAAGCATCACGTAGATTATCAAATAATGATAATCTAAAATATACCGTTTACACACGACCATTATATAATGGTTTACAATAAGAATATATTACATCAAAAATAAGTTTCTTGAATGCAGTTTTTACATAATATCATACAAGTATGGACTCCAAATCTTGTCCTTTTTTTAGTATGCAACAGCGGAAGCTCTTAATAATCACCTGAGAATAAACATGCTTAAAATGTCAACAAAAATGTTGGTGAGTTATAGGTTTAACCTATATATTATCCACAAGATTTCATATTTCAATATACATCCCATACATAGAGATAAAAATCATTCATATGGTGAACACCTGGTAACCGACATTAACAAGATGCATATAAGAATATCCCCATCATTCCGGGACATCCATCGGACATGATATAAAAACTCGAAGTACTAAAGCATCCGCTACAACAGATGGGGTTTGTTGAGCCCAATAGATCTATCTTTAGGATTCGCATCAATTAGTAGACTGGTTTACTAATTCTTAGGTTACCAAGTAAAAAGGGGCATATTCGGCTTCGATCGTTCAACCATAGAAAGTAGTTTCATGTACTTGTGTCTATTTTGTAAAACATTTAAAAAGCTGCATGTATTCTCATCCCAAAAATATTAGATTTAAAAGTGGGACTATAACTCACTTTCACAGATTTACTTCGTCGGGAAGTAAGACTTGGCCACTGGTCGATTCACGAATCTATAACAAATATGTACATATATATCAAAGTATGTTCAAAATATATTTACAACATTTTTAATACGTTTTACTATTTTAAGTTTATTAAGTCAGCTGTCCTTGTTAGTAACCTACAACTAGTTGTCCATAGTTAGATGTACAGAAATAAAGCAATATATAATATCTCGAATCAATCCACGACCTCGTGTATACAAGCCTCATGCTAGATCACAACTCAAAGTATATAATATTTTGGAATCAACTTCAACCCTGTATAGCTAACTCCAACATTACTGCATATAGAGTGTCTATGGTTGTTCCGAAATATATATATAGATGGGTCGATATGATATGTCAAAATATTGTATTCGTGTCTATGGTATCCCAAGATTACATAATATATTAGAACACATGTATAATATAATATAAGTTAGCTAGGATATGATTTGTATAAAATTGTTACAATATTTCCCGTAGCTACAACAATCAAAAAATGTCCAATCTTGTTTTACCCATAACTTCTTCGTTTTAAATCCGTTTTGAGTGAATCAAATTGCTATGGTTTCATATTGAACTCTATTTTATGAATCTAAATAGAAAAAGTATAGGTTTATAGTCGGAAATATAAGTTACAAGTCTTTTTTGTAAGAGGTAGTCATTTTAGTCAAAAGAACGACGTCTTGATGACCATTTTAAAAAACATACTTCCACTTGGAGTTTAACCATGATTTTTTGATATAGTTTCATGTTCATAAGAAAAATCATTTTCCCAGAAGAACAACTTTTAAATCAAAGTTTATCATAGTTTTTAATTATCAAACCCAAAACAGCCCGCGGTGTTACTACAACGACATATGTCCGGTTTTACGGTGTTTTTCGTGTTTCCAGGTTTTAAATCATTAAGTTAGCATATCATATAGATATAGAACATGTGTTTAGTTGATTTTAAAAGTCAAGTTAGAAGAATTAACTTTATTTGCGAACAAGTTTAGAATTAACTAAACTATGTTCAAATGATTACAAGTTTAGGTCTTCGAATAAGATAGTTTTATATGTATGAATTGAATGATGTTATGAACATCATTACTACCTTAATTTTAGTAGGTAAACCTACTGGAAATGAGAAAAATAGATCTAGCTTTAAAGGATCCTAGGATGGCTTGAAAGTTCTTGAAGCAGAATCATGACACGAAAACAAGTTCAAGTAAGATTTCCACTCGAAATAAGATTGTTATAGTTATAGAAATTGAATCAAAGTTTGAATATAAGTATTACCTTGTATTAGAAAGATATCTTACTGTAAATAAGAAAGATTTCTTGAGGTTGGATGATCACTTTACAAGATTGGAAGTAAGCTAGCAAACTTGGAAGTATTCTTGATTTAATGAAACTAGAACTTATAGAATTTATGAAGAACACTTAGAACTTGAAGATAGAACTTGAGAGAGATCAATTAGATGAAGAAAATTGAAGAATGAAAGTGTTTGTAGGTGTTTTTGGTTGTTGGTATATGGATTAGATATAAAGGATGTGTAATTTTGTTTACTTTTAAATAAGTCATGAATGATTACTAATATTTTTATAATTTTATGAGATATTTCATGCTAGTTGCCAAATGATGGTTCCCACATGTGTTAGGTGACTCACATGGGCTACTAACAGCTGATCATTGGAGTGTATATACCAATAGTACATACATCTAAAAGCTTTGTATTGTACGAGTACGAATACGGGTGCATACGAGTAGAATTGTTGATGAAACTGAACGAGGATGTAATTGTAAGCATTTTTGTTAAGTAGAAGTATTTTGATAAGTGTCTTGAAGTCTTTCAAAAGTGTAAGAATACATATTAAAACACTACATGTATATACATTTTAACTGAGTCGTTAAGTCATCGTTAGTCGTTACATGTAAATGTTGTTTTGAAATCTTTAGGTTAACGATCTTGTTAAATGTTGTTAACCCATTATTTATTATATCTACAGAGATGTTAAATTATTACATTATCATGATATTATGATATATTAATATATCTTAGTATGATATATATACAGTTAAATGTTGTTACAACGATAATCGTTACATATATGTCTCGTTTCAAAATCATTAAGTTAATAGTCTTGTTTTTACATATGTAGTTCATTGTTAATACACTTAATGACATGTTTACTTATCATTTATCATGATTAAATATAGTGTATCAATATCTTAATATGATTCATATGTATTTAGTAAGACGTTGTTATAACGATAATAGTTATATATATCGTTTCGATTTTCTTAATTCAATAAACGCAATTTTATGTATATAACTCATTGTTAAAATACCTAATGAGATACTTACTTATCATAATATCATGTTAACTATATATATAATCATATATATGTCATCATATAGTTTTTACAAGTTTTAACGTTCGTGAATCACCGGTCAACTTGGGTGGTCAATTGTCTATATGAAACCTATTTCAATTAATCAAATCTTAACAAGTTTGATTACTTAACATGTTGGAAATACTTAATCATGTAAACAACAATTTCATTTAATATATATAAACATGGAAAAGTTCGGGTCACTATGGTACCTACCCGTTAAATAAATTTTGTCCCGAAATTTTAAGAAGTTGGAGGTGTTGACGTATCTTCTGGAAATAAGTGCGGGTATTTCTTCTTCATTTGATCTTCTCATTTCCAGGTGAACTTGGGTCCTCTACGAGCATTCCATCGAACCTTAACAATTGGTATATTGTTTTGTTTAAGTCTTTTAACCTCACGATCCATTATTTAGACGGGTTCTTCGATGAATTGAAGTTTTTCGTTGATTTGGATTTCGTCTAACTGAATAGTGAGATCTTCTTTAGCAAAACATTTCTTCAAATTCGAGACGTAGAAAGTGTTATGTACAGCCGCGAGTTGTTGAGGTAACTCAAGTCGGTAAGCTACTAGTCCGACACGATCAATAATCTTGAATGGTTCTATATACCTTGGATTTAATTTCCCTCGTTTACCAAATCTAACAACGCCTTTCCAAGGTGCAACCTTAAGCATGACCATCTCTCCAATTTCAAATTCTATATCTTTTCTTTTAATATCGGCGTAGCTCTTTTATCGACTTTGGGCGGTTTTCAACCGTTGTTGAATTTGGATGATCTTCTTGGTAGTTTCTTGTATTATCTCCGGACCCGTAATCTGTCTATCCCCCACTTCACTCCAACAAATTGGAGACCTGCACTTTCTACCATAAAGTGCTTCAAACAGCGCCATCTCAATGCTTGAATGGTAGCTGTTGTTGTAGGAAAATTCTGCTAACGGTAGATGTCGATCCCAACTGTTTCTGAAATCAATAACACATGCTCGTAGCATGTCTTCAAGCGTTTGTATCGTCCTTTCACTCTGCCCATCAGTTTGTGGATGATATGCAGTACTCATGTCTAGACGAGTCCCCAATGCTTGTTGCAATATCTGCCAGAACCTTGAAATAAATCTGTCATCCCTATCAGAGATAATAGAGATTGGTATTCCATGTCTGGAGATGACTTCCTTCAAATACAGTCGTGCTAACTTCTCCATCTTGTCATCTTCTCTTATTGGCAGGAAGTGTGCTGATTTGGTGAGACGATCAACTATTACCCAAATAGTATCAAAACCACTTGCAGTCCTTGGCAATTTAGTGATGAAATTCATGGTAATGTTTTCCCATTTCCATTTTGGGATTTCGGGTTGTTGAAGTAGACCTGATGGTTTCTGATGTTCCTTTTTGACCTTAGAACACGTCAAACATTCTCCTAAGTATTTAACAACATCAGCTTTCATACCCGGCCACCAAAAATGTTTCTTAAGATCCTTGTACATCTTCCCCGTTTCAGGGTGTATTGAGTATCTGGTTTTATGAGCTTCTCTAAGTACCATTTCTCTCATATCTCCAAATTTTGGTACCCAAATTCTTTCAGCCCTATACCGGGTTCCGTCTTCCCAAATATTAAGATGCTTCTCCGATCCTTTGGGTATTTCATCCTTTAAATTTCTCTCTTTTAAAACTCCTTGTTGCGCCTCCTTTATTTGAGTAGTAAGGTTATTGTGAATCATTATATTCATAGCTTTTACTCGAATGGGTTCTCTGTCCTTTCTGCTCAAAGCGTCGGCTACCACATTTGCCTTCCCCGGGTGGTAACGACTCTCAAAGTCGTAATCAGTCAACAATTCAATCCACCTACGCTGAGATGACCCGACCCAATCCATAGGGACGAATACAATAACATATGATAACATTGCGAGGTACGTGACCTCTATATGATACATTTTACAAACGTTGCATTTATTCTTAAAAGGCAAACTATCATTACATCAATATTTGACATTTTCGTCTAACATTTCATAATATCCAAATGACCTAATCTGTCATTTACTTATTTATATTCTCTATTGAACTCCAATGACTCGAATGTAACGTCTTTGTATCATGGCTTAAAAGGTCCCAAGTAGTATCCTTAACATGAGCTAATGCACAGCGGAAGACTTAATTCATACCTGAGAATAACATGCTTTAAAACGTCAACATAAAGTTGGTGAGATATATAGGTTTGATGCTAGCAGTGTTATAACAATGGAACACAAGATTTCATATATAAACATTTTAATAAAAATATTCTAAGTGGTTGAGCACTTGGTAACCATACTTAACATTTAATCACGTCGCATATTCCCTTTATTATGAAATCTTACTACACCGTACCAAGGTGTAGTCACGAAACGAAGTACTGTGCAACCGTTGAATACTGGTCGTCCAGTCCGGTTGGGGTTGTCAGGCCCGATAGATCTATCAACAGGATTCGCGTTTACAATACCGCTGTAAATATTAGTTACCAAGCTACAGGGAAGTATGCCAGTGGTACAACTCAACGTAGAATATATTTTTCAGTTACTTGTGTCCATAGCGTAAAACATAAAATACATGTATTCTCATCCCGAAATATTTAGAGTTTAAAAGTGGGACTATATACTCACTTTTGTCTTGAAGATATGTAATTTCGACTTGGTCTCCGATTGATATCACGAACCTATCCATATATAATATATCAATACCTTTTCTTTTTAAACAATCGTCACATATATATACTTATAATACTTTTAATACTTTTAATAATTCCTTAGTCCGTAGTTAGCAGTCCGATGTTAGTAATTCAATTTTAATGGTTCATATTTAGTTGTTTAATAAACCCCCAATGAAATAAATAAAACCCCCATCGTATATGTATTGGTCGAGATTAATCTTGACCCATGGTACCGGTGTTGTCAAATGACGTGTTGCGTACATAAAGTACCGGTGTTGTCAAATGACGTGTTGCGTACAATCATGGGATCTTATGATTAATCTTCTCGTATTGTTTACGGGTGATCCTGAACCATATAAAATTAAATTATGAGTACATATGTATAAAATATCATGTTACTTTAGGAAGATGTGATTTATTTAATTTTCTCCAATTATTTTCGTGGCTAAACTAGTCTTGGATATCCGATTTTGTTTTGGTCATAATTTCTTCGTTACAACTCCGTTTTCGTTGATTCAACTTTCCACTTCCTTGGATCGAGTCCCTCTTTAAGAATATGAACTGTAAATACCTTAGTTTGTATTCGAAATCATAGGTCATAGGTCAAATTTTGGTGAAACTTATGAAGTTAATCATTTTTGTTACAAAAACATCATTTAATGACCATTTTTCTAAAAATACTTATACTATGAATTAAATCATGAAATTTTTATGTGTTAACATATTCATAAGAAATATCATTTTTCCAGAATATAAACCTCCAATTCAAAGTTCAAGATGGTTTTTAATTATCCAACCCAAAACAGCCCCCGGTTGCACTCCGACGTCATAAAAACAGTTTTTAAGGTATTCTTTGAAAAACCAAGTTATACCTTGTTAAATTAGCATATATTTAATTTATATTACAGGTCTTGAAGTATTTAAAAGTTAAGTTAGAAGGATCTATTTAGTTTGCAAACAAGTTTGAAATCATTCAAACTATGTTTTTGTTGTTAAAATTGTATACCATACAATAAGATAGCTATATATATATGAATCGAATAAGGTTATGAACAAAGTTACTACCTCAAGTTACTTGGACAAGATTGATGTAAAAGAGGAGTAAAAACCTAGAACCAAAAGAGTGATGAAATTGGATGAAAGATTGGAAGCAACTTAAGACATAAACTTGAATTGAAAGTTGTATTTTTGTAGTGTTTTTGTTGATCTTTTTATGGTGGTGTTTAAGGTGATTCTTGAGAGGATTTTTGCTGGAGTTCTTAGAGAGACATGAGGCTAGTAAGTGTGTGTGTTTAGCTAGAGAAATGATGTTCCAAAAATTGAAAATGGATGCATGTATTTATGGTGGTGTAAAAGGTGTATAAATTTGTAATTTTGTGAAAAGATCTTTTAATCATGTGAAATTGTCATACTAAATAACAAAAGTAGTTACCTTATACATAAGGCATGAACAAGGGCTGGTTAGTGGTGATTTGATGTGTATATACCAATAGTAAATACGTATAGAAGCTAGGTATGATACGAGTACATATACTCTAGATATACGTATAGAAATCTTGTGAAAAATGGAATGAGGATTCAAATATAGCTATCTTTTGTGAATATACTTATATTGTTTTATGTATTTAAGTCTTTAAAAGTGATTAAATACATTATATATACGATATATGTATAAACATTATAGGTCGTAAGTATTTATGTCAAATAACGTTACGTATAGTTATCGTTTTGAAAGCTTAAGTTAGTAGTTTCAAAATATACTTATAACTTATTGTTATTAATACAAAATGAGATATTTAAACATCCTTAAATCATGTTAAATATGTATATATACATATATATACACAAACGTATAATTAACATATATTGTATAGTTCGTGATATTATCGGTCAAACTAGACGGTTAAACGTTATGTAAAACTCTTTTCAAAATCATAAATCTCAACAATTTAGATTGCTTATCATGTTGGTAAGTTTTAATTTATGTAAATATTAATCTTATAAGTGTAAAACGATCGGAAAAATCCGGGTCGTTACAGTACCCACCCGTTAAAGAAATTTCGTCCCGAAATTTGGTAGAGGTTGTCATAAATAACAATAGGAATGTTTTCATGACGAATATGAGGTATTAATAGAGTTTTATCATTATTGGAAGATATGGATAAAACGATTCGGTCATGTGAAGCGCACGAGTGAAGCTATCACAAAAGAATGAAATGAGTGAATATAGAATTGTTTTAACCGATGTCGAGATTAGGATTGATTTCCAGAATTTAAGGGATTTAAAGAAAATCTTATGTAATAAGATTTGGTTCTTCGATGATTTAGAAAACAGGATCTCCTTTGATTTAATGCGATAATCTGTTTCGATTTCTTTGTCGGATATTTCACTATAAATCCACCTCCTTCCCTTTCTTACTTCCATACCTCACATCTCTTACTCTTCCTCCTCTAATTCATACCTTAAGGTATCCTTTAAAATGCTTCATCCCGTTCTGATTTTTGTTATACTTCTAACTTTCATATCTTTCATTCTTCTCTTTCATCTACCGCTAGAAGAATCTATTCACTTTTATGATTTTCTTGGAATTATAATGTTTCTAATTCTCCCGTGTCTTTACGTCGCCATACGTATTGATACACACGGTTTGTAGTTTCTGGGTGGTTATTGGGTTTGATATCTTTCCTTATATTTCGATGCTCCTGCTTCTGTTTTCCATAATCATTGTCATCCATAGTTAATACTCTCTCCTATTTGCTGTAATCTATACCCCAATTTCTATTTTGGGACTTTGTCCCTTCGTTTCTTCTTCCCGTCCTTGAGTCAAGCGATCAATAGTTCGAAATTCGTAGGTATAAAATTCGGAATGAACATAGCTAATGCTCTAAGAAAGGAATGGTAATGGCACGATTTTGATTTGTCAAATTACCAGAATATCCAGGAAAATAGAACTATCAAGATGATTTGTTCTTAATATGTTTCAGAATTGGATAGAATGTAAAAGTCGTGTAACATGGCACATGATGACGGTATTGTGAATCATCATATTCCATTAGAAACTTAACATGACTTACTGTAATATAATGAAGTTGATCAAGTTTCATTATATTATACTAGTTCATGCATCAGTTCCCAACACTGCTTCAGAACATTCCTATTTTAAACTTGAAGGATTTAGAAACTAACACAGTTTCCTTTATATTGTAACGCAGATATTACAGAGAGATAAATGATTTCAGATAAGGATAGTGGTGAAAATATCTTCAGAAATATTGAGGATATTTATAATGAAAGATATGATAATATCTTGGAATTTCTAATGTCGAAGGATGATGATGAAGATTGACCCGTAAGGGTTTAGATTCAGAAGCAAGGTGTTTGCTATAGAATCGTCATAATTCTTTATGTACAAGTTTAGTCCTTGTAACTTGTTCAGAGTCTCCTTCATGGTTTGTTCAATCCGGTTTTCAGTACCAATTTTCTATCGAGCGTTCCTAACACTTCCTTCTTTTATCATCAACATTTGGTCATTAAGACCTTCTACAACATGCTGCTTCGTCAGTATTTTCAAAGTTATCGGATCTGGGTCATTGGTTATCAAACCAAGATGGTTTAAGGAGAATTGTATTTTTAGATGATTAAACGCTGATGGTAATATGATGGAATATAAAAGGTTCTCCGGTAACGATGGCGAAAGAACAACGTATATATATATATATCGAGATTGTAATAAGAGTAGTCTTACTGAGATATCGAAGTGGAGCTGTGACAAAATTAGTTAATTGAAAAGGAATCGCGTGATTGTTTTTGCTAATGGATGATAAGGAATTCGATGCGGATACGTTTTAACTATAACTTCGAGTTCAAAAATTTTTAGGTGCATAACTGTATGCATAAATCTTTATTCCGTAGACGAGGTGCGGCTGGTTGAACTTCTCGATCGAGATGTTTTCAAGAATCAAGAAAAGTTGTGAATGCGAATTGTAATCTTCAAGATACAAATGAGGTTTAAAATAGAATCAAGTGGCAAACTTGAAGGATTGTTTAGTTTCATATGTAATAATCATCATTTTAACTCATTTTTAATTGTCCAAAGTTAGCAGTCCAATAGTCCGATTGTCCAATGGTTCAATAAATTCATATATGAACTAAATATATAATATTCGAATTACTTAATACGTATCGTGACCCGTGTACTGGTCTCGGTGTCGATCACAACTCAAAGTATATATATATTTTGGAATCAACTCCGACCCTGTATAGCCAACTCCCACCTTCACATATAGAGTGTCTATGGTTGTTCCGAAATATATATATAGATGGATCAATATGATAAGTCGAAACCTTGTATACGTGTCCCGTTATTTAAAATGCGTAAAATAAATAAATATATATCATGACCCATTATACAACGTGTTGTCTCAGAATTAATCCGACGTGTTGTTGTACATGTGTCCCGACGGTATGTAAAGTACAGAAATTAAAATTGCAAGAATGTAAATTGCGATAAATTAAATATTAATCAGTTAGCTGGGAACAGTTAGCCGGAACAGTTAGCGTGTAATCCTATCACAATTTCAATTAATTAATTCATTTGTTTCTAACAATTTTTATTTTGCCAATGTTTCTTCATTATGCCACTTGTTGGATTCGGATAGGTAAAAATCCAAATATGAAATTTAAATGGAAATGGTTAATCTGGGGTGAACGGATACGTATATCGGTAATTGTAAGTAGGATAATAAATGATCGTTGAATCAGATTCGAAGAATGTACAGTGTAACTTGTTAATGTGAATTCTAAATATTCCTTGGGTACTACCCACCCGTTAAAATATTTTCATCATTAACAGTTTGTACGAATGAAATTTTTAATTACAATCTTTATGAAAATATATTTGCATATATATTTTCTTCGGAGGTAACTATGAATTTAATGAGTCAATAAAATATTCAACTCATTTGATTTATCGTTATTACTAGATTACATAATCTCCAAAACATTAGAGATTACATAATCGTCATGTCGAACGAAGAACGATACGTAAAGAAGAGGTAATCGGTGTAGAATGATATGTAGAACAAAGATCATATTCGAAGTTCAGATGATGATGTTGAGGTACGTGGTGCGGATGTGATTGTTGGTGGTGGTAATGATATGGTTGGTGTTGATGCTGATGATGTCGTTGACGTCGATGATGCTACTGGTACTGAAGATTGCGAGGTTGATGTTGTTAACGGTACTGGTTATGCTACTGGTGTTGCTGCTGGTGTTTGTAACCTTCGCACCGTGTTCTCCAAAGCCGTCACACGAGCGCGAAGTTCGTTAATTTCTGCTAGTACACCAGGATGATTGGCGGTTGGAGTGAGCGAATGAACAAGATCTGAAATATGGGATAGGATATAATCGTGACGAGATACTCGAGAAATGAGAGAGAAAATGGTTTCTCGAACAGGTTCGCCGGTAAGTGCTTCAGGTTCGTCGCCAATGGGGCAATTCGGTGGGTGAAAGGGATCACCTTCTTCTTGTCTCCAATAATTTAGTATACTACGAACCCATCCCCAGTTCATCCAGAATAGATGATGAGAAATTGGTTGATCCATTCTAGTGACGCTGCCTTCGGAGCCCGAATGGAAATCCATATCAGCGTAGCTGTCGGAGTCGGAGGAATTCGAACTGGACGCGGAGTTCATCTTGTACAGTCGGGGAAATGAATTTTTGGTTTGGAATAGATTATAGGAGTTGGGTTTGGTATTCTTCAATACATAATTTACATATGTATTTATAATACTCAAAATCCCGTGAATTACGGAGAATCTTTGAAATTCGTCAGGCAATGTCTATAGCAACAGATACGCTAGGATACGAATTTTGTCTATACACTATCGATGCACCAAATGCAGTAAGACGTGTCTAGACTTAAGAATACTAAGCAGGCAATTCTTAAGGATGATAAGCAGATGATTTTCGACTAGATATGATAAGCAAAACTTTTGACATGTAGACACGGTCAAAGTCCAGACTCACTAATGCATCCTAACAACTACCAGTTAGACACACTAATGCAAGGCCTGGTTCGCTAAGACCAACGCTCTGATACCACATGAGATGACCCGACCCAATCCATAGGGACGAATACAATAACATATGATAACATTGCGAGGTACTTGACCTCTATATGATACATTTTACAAACGTTGCATTTATTCTTAAAAGGCAAACTATCATTACATCAATATTTGACATTTTCGTCTAACATTTCATAATATCCAAATGACCTAATCTGTCATTTACTTATTTATATTCTCTATTGAACTCCAATGACTCGAATGTAACGTCTTTGTATCATGGTTTAAAAGGTCCCAAGTAGTATCCTTAACATGAGCTAATGCACAGCGGAAGACTTAATTCATACCTGAGAATAACATGCTTTAAAACGTCAACATAAAGTTGGTGAGATATATAGGTTTGATGCTAGCAGTGTTATAACAATGGAACACAAGATTTCATATATAAACATTTTAATAAAAATATTCTAAGTGGTTGAGCACTTGGTAACCATACTTAACATTTAATCACGTCGCATATTCCCTTTATTATGAAATCTTACTACACCGTACCAAGGTGTAGTCACGAAACGAAGTACTGTGCAACCGTTGAATACTGGTCGTCCAGTCCGGTTGGGGTTGTCAGGCCCGATAGATCTATCAACAGGATTCGCGTTTACAATACCGCTGTAAATATTAGTTACCAAGCTACAGGGAAGTATGCCAGTGGTACAACTCAACGTAGAATATATTTTTCAGTTACTTGTGTCCATAGCGTAAAACATAAAATACATGTATTCTCATCCCGAAATATTTAGAGTTTAAAAGTGGGACTATATACTCACTTTTGTCTTGAAGATATGTAATTTCGACTTGGTCTCCGATTGATATCACGAACCTATCCATATATAATATATCAATACCTTTTCTTTTTAAACAATTGTCACATATATATACTTATAATACTTTTAATACTTTTAATAATTCCTTAGTCCGTAGTTAGCAGTCCGATGTTAGTAATTCAATTTTAATGGTTCATATTTAGTTGTTTAATAAACCCCCAATGAAATAAATAAAACCCCCATCGTATATGTATTGGTCGAGATTAATCTTGACCCATGGTACCGGTGTTGTCAAATGACGTGTTGCGTACATAAAGTACCGGTGTTGTCAAATGACGTGTTGCGTACAATCATGGGATCTTATGATTAATCTTCTCGTATTGTTTACGGGTGATCCTGAACCATATAAAATTAAATTATGAGTACATATGTATAAAATATCATGTTACTTTAGGAAGATGTGATTTATTTAATTTTCTCCAATTATTTTCGTGGCTAAACTAGTCTTGGATATCCGATTTTGTTTTGGTCATAATTTCTTCGTTACAACTCCGTTTTCGTTGATTCAACTTTCCACTTCCTTGGATCGAGTCCCTCTTTAAGAATATGAACTGTAAATACCTTAGTTTGTATTCGAAATCATAGGTCATAGGTCAAATTTTGGTGAAACTTATGAAGTTAATCATTTTTGTTACAAAAACATCATTTAATGACCATTTTTCTAAAAATACTTATACTATGAATTAAATCATGAAATTTTTATGTGTTAACATATTCATAAGAAATATCATTTTTCCAGAATATAAACCTCCAATTCAAAGTTCAAGATGGTTTTTAATTATCCAACCCAAAACAGCCCCCGGTTGCACTCCGACGTCATAAAAACAGTTTTTAAGGTATTCTTTGAAAAACCAAGTTATACCTTGTTAAATTAGCATATATTTAATTTATATTACAGGTCTTGAAGTATTTAAAAGTTAAGTTAGAAGGATCTATTTAGTTTGCAAACAAGTTTGAAATCATTCAAACTATGTTTTTGTTGTTAAAATTGTATACCATACAATAAGATAGCTATATATATATGAATCGAATAAGGTTATGAACAAAGTTACTACCTCAAGTTACTTGGACAAGATTGATGTAAAAGAGGAGTAAAAACCTAGAACCAAAAGAGTGATGAAATTGGATGAAAGATTGGAAGCAACTTAAGACATAAACTTGAATTGAAAGTTGTATTTTTGTAGTGTTTTTGTTGATCTTTTTATGGTGGTGTTTAAGGTGATTCTTGAGAGGATTTTTGCTGGAGTTCTTAGAGAGACATGAGGCTAGTAAGTGTGTGTGTTTAGCTAGAGAAATGATGTTCCAAAAATTGAAAATGGATGCATGTATTTATGGTGGTGTAAAAGGTGTATAAATTTGTAATTTTGTGAAAAGATCTTTTAATCATGTGAAATTGTCATACTAAATAACAAAAGTAGTTACCTTATACATAAGGCATGAACAAGGGCTGGTTAGTGGTGATTTGATGTGTATATACCAATAGTAAATACGTATAGAAGCTAGGTATGATACGAGTACATATACTCTAGATATACGTATAGAAATCTTGTGAAAAATGGAATGAGGATTCAAATATAGCTATCTTTTGTGAATATACTTATATTGTTTTATGTATTTAAGTCTTTAAAAGTGATTAAATACATTATATATACGATATATGTATAAACATTATAGGTCGTAAGTATTTATGTCAAATAACGTTACGTATAGTTATCGTTTTGAAAGCTTAAGTTAGTAGTTTCAAAATATACTTATAACTTATTGTTATTAATACAAAATGAGATATTTAAACATCCTTAAATCATGTTAAATATGTATATATACATATATATACACAAACGTATAATTAACATATATTGTATAGTTCGTGATATCATCGGTCAAACTAGACGGTTAAACGTTATGTAAAACTCTTTTCAAAATCATAAATCTCAACAATTTAGATTGCTTATCATGTTGGTAAGTTTTAATTTATGTAAATATTAATCTTATAAGTGTAAAACGATCGGAAAAATCCGGGTCGTTACATACGCTGCCTCATGTTCAGTTGTTTCTGATTAAATATGTGTTGATGACTTTTGTGGTCGGTATATATAATACTTTTGACCCCATATAAGTAGTGCCTCTAAGTCTTTAATGTAAAAACAACCGCGCCTAATTCCAAATCATGCGTCGTATAATTCTGCTCGTGAATCTTCAATTGTCTAGACGCATAAGCAATTACCTTTGTGACAACCCGGAAATTTCCGACCAAATTTAAACTTTAATCTTTATATATTCCCGACACGAAAAGCAAATTTGTAAGTTGAATCTCAAAGATTTTTTTTTTTAAACTGTGTTAATACATTCATTTAAACTCGGCCAAACTTCGACGATTCACGAACTAGTAAATGAACGGTTATGATTATATATGTATATGTGTGTGTGTATATATATATACATATATATATATATATATATATATATATATATATATATATATATATATATATATATATATATATATATATATATATATATATATATATATATATATATATATATATATATATATATATATATATATAACTTGAAAACATTAACAAAGTATTAAATGTATAATATTTTACATGGACGTAATTGTTTCAATATGTTTATCGGTGAAATTAAAAGATAAGATTTAATGATTAAATTATGATTACAAGTCTCTGATGAGAGGTCCACTTTGATTTAAGAAATCTTTCCCTTTTTAACAATATCCGAAAAATGATAGAGTAATTTACGAGTAAGAACAAATGTGTCTATTATCAAGAATTAGGCAAAAGTTAGTGGAAGACTAAATCACATAGTAATCATTTGGTTTAGTTTCAAATGTACGAAATTTACGATATAATAGAACTCAAATATTTAAGTTGTCTTTGATTGAATAATGTAAGATGGAATATTGGTTGTTAAATATGTAGATAACTTACTACGTGTATTTAAAACGTGGTTACGAATATTGAAGATACATATATAGTTTCAAATTAAGTAACACTTGATTCAATTGATATTTAGATATGTCATTTAGGACGTTTGATAAATATTGGCGCATAAATGGATTACGCCAAATTAAGTTTTAAAATATAAACGATATGTGTTATATTATTTTCTAAACGAAATTTAGAACGAACTTTGAAATAAATTGACGTTTTGAAAAATTAAATATTATATCATTACATAAATATTTTTTTTTTCATTACTTGTGATATGTACGAGAATATATTTTAAAATGAATATATATATATATATATATATATATATATATATATATATATATATATATATATATATATGTTTATATATATATAGTCATAAAACGTTCCGATTTAAAATAATATATTTTGATAAACAACGAGTCCCTGATTTATAGAAGCAAATGACCACAACACACAATTTTACAAAGTTACATTTTCATAAGGTAATTTATTGATGAATAAGTCAAATTGTTATTAAAGGTACACGTCGCGTAACGTAAAAGGCTAGTTTTCTAATCATACGAAAGTGCGCTTGAAAAACCAAAAGTGGTACATGAGTCGAGTGACATCGTACGAGTCATTTTTGTAAAAATTATATTTTTATCATTAACGTAAATATAATATAATATTTAATTAATTCTAAAGATTAAATATAATATATATTAAATAATAATATAAATTTACGTATGTGTGTAATATAAGTAACACAAGTGTCGGCAGTCTAAATTTACGAATGTGGCCATGTTATTTTAACCATGCACTCGCATGGAATTACCTCACAAACCCCATGCAATCGCATGGGGGGTAGGTGAGGGTCAGGTTGTTTAAAATCACGATTTCGGTTCCAGTTTATTTTTTCATTCATCCATTTTCTCGTACTCTCTCTATATTATATATTTATATTTATATTATGATTATTATAAATATTAAGATTATAAATATTAATCTTATTATTATTAGTATTAGTAGTGTTAGGAGTGATATTATTAAGTATTATACATAAAATATTACGACGAGGTCATGAGCGAGCTATTTTGAAACGGGTTTTATGAGTAGGATAGGGCTAAGGAAATTATGGGATATAGCTATGGAGGTGATGGGTATGGTTCATGGGTATACTCGTGAGGTCAATTTAGTGTTTATCATCTCCGTTGCGATTACGTACATTTCCTGCAATATTGAATCTCAATATTGATACGTAAGTACTCGTAATTTAATTTTTACATACTAATAGTGTATCCCTGACTAGTGCTCGAGAATATAGGATTATGCATGATTGTACTTTTGATATTGCCATTAGATAGGATATGTTGATTTCTGAATTAGTTACGTATGCGGTTGAGATAAGGTATAAGATATGCATGTCGTTGGAAAGCTAGCGAAAAATTAAGAATTTTTCATTTAGATATCGAACAGTTTCGATGAACGGATTTGAAGTTATAGTCAATCTAATCTTTGTATTATTATTAAAAATGATTATTACTATCATCGTTACTATCGTCATTATAATTTTTATCTAATTATTATTATTATTATTATTATTATTATTATTATTATTATTATTATTATTATTATTATTATTATTATTATTATTATTATTATTATTATCAATAAAAAGTGTTAACATTAAAAATTACTATTATTATTATTATTATTATTAGTATCGTATTTATCGTTAAAATTATAATTAGTATTATTATTATTATTATTATTATTATTATCATTAAAATGAACACGTTATAAAGGACAATTAAAAGCTATTAAAAGAAACGATTAACAAATAATGAGTATGAGTATCATGATGAAATTAAAATATTGTAAGTTATTGATTTAGATAAAACTATCGTTCTTAGTATTTTTATCATTACTATTATTAAATGTATCATTAGTATTGAAACTATCATTTTAACAAAAATTATCATTTTAACGAAATGTCATTGTTATTATAAAATATCATTATTATTATTATTATTATTATTTTAAATAGAATTATTATTTTAAAAATAATATTAAAAAGCAACGTAAATATTAAGGTTATCATAATTAGAATTATCGTTTATTCATAATGTCATCTTAGTAATTATAAATATTGATATTTTTATAATAATTATTATTATTACAATATAATACAACTTTTACTTACTATTATTATAGATATTATTTTATCAAATAAATATGTGATACAAACATATTTTACTACGAGTAATAAATTACTTTAATAATACCTATCATATTATCTTTATGATATTAAATGAACTCTATAAATTTTATTACTTAATATATTTAAAAGTATATTTTATTATATAAATTTTAATATAAAATTTTATTTATTAATAAATGAATTATATTATTTACTCTAATAAATCTTTTAAAAATATTTAAAAATATAAAACGATGATATTAAAATATATTATAATTATGTATAAAATTTGGAAATTATTTTAAGTCAAATTGAATTTTGTTGACTTTTGCATATTAGTCTCGAGCATTAGGATTGTGATACACTATGACCTAAACTAGATTGTTAGATAAATTTTGACCAACATATATATATATATATATAATATATATATATATATATATATATATGTATATATATATATATATATATATATATATATATATATATATATATATATATGTATATATATATATATATAATATAGGTTCGTGAATCCGAAGCCAACCTTGCACTTGTTCAATGACGTTATATGTATTTTTACTACGAAATACAATCGGTGAGCTTCATTTGCCTTTTTTACCCTTTATATTTTTGGACTGAGAATACATGCGAAATTTTTATAAATGTTTTACGAAATAGACACAAGTAATCGAAACTACATTATATGGTTGAATGATCGAAGCCGAATATGCCCCTTTTAGCTTGGTAGCCTAAGATTTAGGGAACATCACTAATTTTGAGAATTAGTGCACATCTAATTGACGCGAATCCTAAAGATAGATCTATGGGTCCGACGAACCACATCTAAAGTACCGGATGCTTTAGTACTTCGATATTGTTTTTTTTATCATGTTCGAAGGATTTCCCGGAATGATAGGGGATATTCTTATATGCATCTTGTTAATGTCGGTTACCAGGTGTTCAATCCATATGACTGATTTTTGTCTCTATGTTTGGGACGTATATTTATGAGAACTGGAAATGAAATTCTTGTGGTCTATTAAAATGATGAAAATGAATGATTATGATAAACTAATGAACTCACCAACCTTTTGGTTGACACTTTAAAGCATGTTTATCCTCAGGTATTAAAGAAATCTTCCGCTGTGCATTTGCTCATTTTAAAGATATTACTTGGAGTCTTTCATGGCATATTTCGAAGAACGTTGCATTCGAGTCATTGAGTTCATCAAAGATTATTATTAAGTAAATTTATAGTTGGATAGTGGAGATTATTAAATGGTATGCATTCCTGTCAATTTTCGATGTAAAGAAAGTTTGTCTTTTAAAAACGAATTCAATATTTGTAAAATGTATCATATAGAGGTCAAATACCTCGCGATGTAATCAACTATTGTGAATCATTTATAATGTATATAAACGGGTCCTTTCAACCTTCGTTCGTTGCATTAATACACAACTGAGACCTTGCTTTGAAGCGTCACAATATATCATAAAATCATCATTCCCTTTAGGTAATGATAATATAGGTGCCGTAGTTAAATTTTTCTTTAACAATTGAAACGCTTTCTCTTGTTCATCCTTCCATTCAAATTTCCTCCCTTTATGCGTTAATGCAGTCAAGGGTTTCGCTATTCTGGAAAAATCTTGGATAAATCTTCTGTAGTACCCAGCTAGTCCTAAAAATTGGCGTATATGCTTCGGAGTTTTTGGGGTTTCTCATTTTTCAACGGTTTCAATCTTTGCTGGATCCACCTGAATACCTTCTTTGTTCACTATGTGACTGAGGAAATGAACTTCTTCCAGCTAAAATTCACACTTTGAAAACTTAGCGTACAGTTTTTCTATCCTTAACAACTCTAGCACTTTTCTCAAATGTTCTTCGTGCTCTTGGTAATTCTTTGAGTAAATAAGTATGTCATCGATGAATACAATGACAAACTTGTCAAGGTATGGTCCACGCACTCGGTTCATGAGGTCCATGAACACAGCTGGTGCGTTAGTCAACCCAAATGGCATAACCATAAACTCTTAATGACCGTAATGCATCCTAAAAGAAGTCTTTGGAATATCATCCTCCTTCACCCGCATTTGATGATACCCATAACGTAAATCAATCTTAGAATAAACGGTTGAGCCATGTAGTTGATCAAATCAGTCATCGATTCTCGGTAGTGGGTAGCGGTTCTTGATGGAAAGTTTGTTCAACTCTCGGTCATCGATACATAACCTAAATGTACCATCATTCTTCTAGACAAACAAAACAGGAGCTCCCCATGGTGATGTGCTTGGTCGAATGAAACCACGCTCTAAAAGTTCTTGTAATTGGCTCTGAAGTTCCTTCATTTCGCTGGGTGCGAGTCTGTATGGAGCACGAGCTAATGGTGTAGCTCTCGGTACAAGGTCTATTTGAAATTCAACCGATTGGTGTGGAGGTAGTCCCGGTAATTCTTTCGGAAATACATCGGGAAATTCTTTTGCGACGGGAACATCAGTGATGTTCTTTTCTTCGAAATTGACTTTCTCGACGTGTGCTAGCACAGCGTAGAAACCTTTTCTTATTAGTTTTTGTGCCTTCAGGTTACTATTAAGATTTAACTTCGCGTTGCACTTTTCTCCGTACACCATTAAGGGTTTTCCTTTTTCTCGTATAATGCGAATTGCATTTTTGTAATAAACGATCTCTGCTTTCACTTCTTTCAACTAGTACATACCGATTATCACATCAAAACTCCCTAACTCTACTGGTATCAAGTCAATCTTAAATGTTTCGCTAACTAGTTTAATTTCTCAATTCCGACATATATTATCTGCAGTAATTAATTTACCTTTTGATAATTCGAGTAAAAATTTATTATCCAAGGGCGTCAGTGAACAACTTAGTTTAGCACAAAAATATCTACTCATATAGCTTCTGTCCGCACCCGAATCAAATAAAACATAAGCAAATTTATTGTCAATGAGAAACGTACCCGTAACAAGCTCTGGGTCTTCCTGCGCTTCTGCCGTATTAATATTGAAAACTCTTCCGCGGACCTGCCCATTAGTATTCCCCTGATTCGGGCAATTTCTACTAAAGTGGCCCAGTTTTCCACATCCAAAACAAACTATGGCGGTGTTATTGGTTCCGGCATTATTTGTTCCTTTAGTTCTGTTATGCATTGGTCCGTAGATTTCGCACTTCTTCGCGCTATGACCATTTCTTTTACACCAGTTGAAAAATGTCGTGCAGAACCTCAGGTGATGCTCTTCACATCTTTGGCATGGCTGTTTTTGTTTTTTATTACCATTGTTGTTATTGAGATTGTTGTTGGGATTGTTATTGTTGTTGTTGTTGTTGTTGTTTTTGTTGTTGTTATTGTTGTTGGGATGGTTATTGTAGTTGTTGTTGGGTCGTTTATTGAAATTGTTGTTGCGATTAATGTTGCGGTTATTGGGATAGTTATTGCGATTGTGGTTGTGATTGTTGTTGTTGTATTGGTGACTCTTGTCATTGGTTTCTTCCCACTTTCTCTTGACTTGTTTCATGTTAGCCTCTTCGGTCGCCTGTAATTTAATCCTTCCTTCGATCTGGTTCACTAATTTGTGAGCCATTCGACTTGCCTTTTGTATGGAGACGGGCTCGTGTGAACTCACATCTTCTTGAATTCTTTCCGGTAACCCTTTTACAAATGCGTCGATCTTCTCTTCTTCGTCTTCGAACGTTCTGGGACACAATAGGCACAATTCTGTGAATCGTCGTTCGTACGTGGTGATATCGAAAGCTTGTGTTCGTAATCCTTTAAGCTCTACCTTGAGCTTATTGACCTCGTTTCTGGGACGATACTGCTCGTTCATCAATTGCATGAATGCTGACCATGGTAGTGCGTAAGCAGCATCTTGTCCTACCTGCTCGAGATAGTTATTCCACCATGTTAACGCCGTACCTGTGAAGGTATGTGTAGCGTACTTAACTTTGTCCTCTTCAGTACACTTACTTATGGCAAACATCGATTCGACCTTCTCGGTCCACCATTTCAATCCAATTGGTCCTTCAGTTCCATCAAATTCCAAAGGTTTGCAGGCAGTGAATTCTTTGTAGGAGCATCCTATACGATTTTTTGCGGAATTAGTTCCACTGCTAGATCCAGAGTTATTGTTATTTTGCATCGCAGCCTGCACTACGGCTATGTTCGCAGCAAGGAAAACACGGAAATCTTCCTCACTCATGGTCAAGTTCTGACGAGTCGCCGGTGCCATTTCCTTCAAAAATAGCCAAAAGAATTTAGTTAATCATATAGAATTTAAGAGTAGTCAATAGTATTTCATAGCATAATATTAACTTATTTATGTAGTGACCCGAACTTTTCCATGTTTATATATATTAATTGAGATTGATATTTACATGACTAAATGTTTCCAACGTGTTAAGTAATCAAACTTGTTAAGACTTGATTAAATGAAATAAGTTTCATATAGACAATTGATCACCCATGTTGACCGGCGATTCACGAACGTTACAAAATTGTAAAAACTACATGTTGTGGTATATAGACATATATATATGGTTGACATAAGATTATGATGAGTAAGTATCTCACTAAGTATATTAACAATGTGTGATATACATAAGAAATGAGATTACTAAGTTAAGAAACTCGAAATGATATATATAACGATTATCGTTATGATAACGTCTACTAAATACATATGTATCATATTAAGATATTGATACACTATATTTAACATGATAAAATGATATTTAAATATATCATTAAGTGTGTTAACAATGAACGACATATGTAAAAACAAGACTACTAACTCAAGAATTACGAAACGAGACTTATATGTAACGATTATCGTTGTAACGATATTTTAATGTATATATCATATTAAGAGATATTCATACATCATAATATCATGATAATATAATAATTTAACATCTCATTTGATATAATAAACATTGGGTTAACAACATTAATTGAGATCGTTAACTTAAAGGTTTCAAAACAACACTTACATGTAACGACTTACGAAGACTTAACGACTCCATTAGAATGTATATACATGTTGTGTTTTGATATGTATTCTTACACTTTTAAAAGACTTCAAGACACATATCAAAGTACTTCTACTTAACAAAAATGCTTACAATTACATCCTCGTTCAGTTTCATCAACAATTCTACTCGTATGCACCCGTATTCGTACTCGTACAATACACATCTTTTAGATGTATGTACTATTTGTATATATACTCCAATAATCAGCTCTTAGCAGCCCATGTGAGTTACCTAACACATGTAGGAACCATCATTTGGCAACTAGCATGAAATATCTCGTAAAATTACAAAAATATTAGTAATTATTCATGACTTATTTACATGAAAACAAAATTACATATCCTTTATATCTAATCCATATACCAATGACCAAAAACACCTAAAAACACTTTCATTCTTCAATTTTCTTCATCTAATTGATGTATCTCAAGTTCCATCTTCAAGTTCTAAGTGTTCTTCATAAATTCCATAAGTATAGTTTCATAAAAATCAAGAATACTTCCAAGTTTGCAAGTCTACTTCCAAGCTTTCTTATCCATTCCAAGTAATCATCTAAGATCAAGGAACCTTTGTTATTTACAGTAGGTTATCTTTCTAATTCAAGGTAATATTCATATTCAAACTTTGATTCAATTTCTACAACTATAACAATCTTCTTTCGAGTGAAAATTGTAGCAACCCAACCCGTAATCCATACGATAATTTTTTTTTATACAACACAATATCACGCCAAATAAATATGTAACCCATTTCACGAGTTCCATTTAAAACGCACAACAATTAATTTTTTACAAAAGGCACGAAGGCCACGAATAAAGTTTAGTACAAGTTTGACCCATTACAAAATGATAGTTTATAAACCAAACGACGTTCCGAGCATGGTTTGGGACTAAACTACCCAAAACAAGGGAAACCTAGTGCCCAACGACCCCCTTGCCCTTGTCCGCGCCTGCATCTAAAAAGATAAACAACGAGAGGGGTAAGCAAAGCTTAGTGAGTAGAATAAATATATACATGCATATAAGACTTACCCACACGCATCCACGATATCATATAACGCACACAACCACATAACATCTCGATAAACAAGCTAGTATCATCAAATCGTACAACTAGCAACATTAATAGCATAACAATCATAACATTAATTGAAATGTTAACGTTAACAACTATAACCCATGGTTATCCCAATTCTTCGCAGGGGAATGACTTCGCGAAACAAGTCATCGATGTTCATAACAATCGTTAGTTCCCAAACACGGCTATGGTATACTAACCCCCGAGGTGTTCCAAAAACGGCTATGGCATCACCCCCAAGTGTTCCCAAAAATGGCTATGGCATCACTTGATCAACATGTGAGTAAAACACGGCTATTACTCACAATCATGTACACAAGCACGGCTATGTGCACAATAACACGGATAATAACGTGGGAGTAAAACACGGCTATTACTCGCCACTATATGCACAAACACGGCTATGTGCATAAATATAAAACGTGGATAAAACGGCTTTGTCTCACAACTATTGTCACAAAACGGCTATGTGACACCATTAATACGGCACGTAAATCATATACATACATACATAGATTTTCCACTCACCTCAAGTCCCTTGTGAAAGCTAACCGAGCTTGCAACTCTTCAATGTAACGTACCTATTACATTATGCATTCATTAACATACAATGTAGTTAAATTAAATGCCAAACACTAACCCTTGAGCATTTAATGACCCATTTGCATTAAATGACTCAACTACACCAAAACCGCCCATTAATGGCCATTCCTAATCATAAATCACTAAAAGCTAGTTATTAGGGTTTAATAACATCAACTAACATAAACTTGGTGTATTTCATAACCATTTCACCCGATTAGGTCAACTAGTGCTCTTTTGACTCTTTGACTCACAATTCAAGTAAAACTTACACAATAATAACACTTTCATCCTTTTAAAAGTGCATTAATGACTAACAACATCATTTAGCAGTTACAACCTCAAATCACAAGATCAAACCCTAGATATGTGAAGACCCGTCCTAATCCATCCGGACGAAGTCCATATCTATTATAAATGATCTACAACAGTTGATTACGTCGCGAGGTACTTGACCTCTATATGATACATTTTACAAACATTGCATTCGTTTTTGAAAAGACAATCTTTCATTACATCTAAAGTTGACAGACATGCATACAATTTCCTAATATAACCAACTATAATTGACTTAATAATGATCTTGATAAACTCAACGACTCGAATGCAACGTCTTTTGAAATATGTCATGAATGACTCCAAGTAATATCTTTAAAATGATCAAATGCACAGCGGAAGATTTCTTTTATACCTGAGAATAAACATGCTTTCAAGTGTCAACCAAAAGGTTGGTGAGTTCATTAGTTTAACATAAATAATCATTTCATAATTTTAATAGACCACAAGATTTCATATTTTCATTTCACATAAACATACGTCCCATGCATAGAGACAAAATATCATTCATATGGATTGAACACCTGGTAACCGACATTCACAATATATATATATATAAGAATATCCCCATCATTCCGGGATCCTCCTTCGGACATGATATAAATTTCGAAGTACTAAAGCATCCGGTACTTTGGATGGGGCTTGTTGGGCCCGATAGATATATCTTTAGAGTTCGCGTCAATTAGGATGTCTGTTCCCTAATTCTTAGATTACCAGACTTAATAAAAAGGGGCATATTCGGTTTAATAATTCAACCATAGAATGTAGTTTCGAGTACTTGTGTCTATTTCGTAAAACAGTTATAAAATCAGCGCATGTATTCTCAGTCCCAAAAATATATAGAGTAAAAGGGAACAAATGAAACTCACCGTATTGTATTTTGTAGTAAAAATACATATGACGACATTGAACAACTAAACAATGTAGGGTTGGTCTCGGATTCACGAACCTATATCATGTATATATATATTAACACATATAATGGTAATCGAACAAATTTATATATATATAAATTTTTTTATTAGTTGTTATTTTAGTAACTGATATATTTCATTAATGGCTTAGTTAACTATATTTAATTTATATATTTTGGATAAATACTTAGTATTTATTATACAAATATCAGTATAGTTATGTTATATGTAATAAATATATTTTCCTTATATATATAATATTTATTGAGTAAGTTTAATAATTGTAATCTTACTAGTGATAATGAAAATAACAATTTTGATAATAATAATAATAATGGCCAATTTGTTTGTAGTAATAATAATATTGTAATAATGATAAATAAAGTAATGTAAATAAAATTTTGTAAAAAAAATCATGTTAATGAATGTAATAATAATGATAGTAATAATTGTAATTATAATGTTAATTTTTAATGTTAATGATAATAATAATAATAATAATAACAAAATTTTGAAATATAACCTTTGAAGAACAAGTCTAAAAAAAAAAAGAAACTACGCCACGGTCTGGGCTCGAACTCGAGACTCCTCGCTAATAGATATAGCACTCTAACCATCCCCCCGTTTCTTCATTTTTTTGATTAAAGCACAACTCATAAATATATATCCAATATCCATAACTGTCTGGCTCATCTTCTTTATTTCCAAAAAAAAAATGCTCCATCCTAGGTTTGAACCCTTGACCTCTCATTCAACACTCAACCTCCTAACCAGTCGATCCGTTTTATATTTATGTTTTAATACCGAAATATAACCTGATAATCCATATCATCATCATACAAACCCATGCTTATTCTGGCCCAACAGGCCCTATGTTTAAATTTGATAAGTTTGTTTACTAAGCCCAACAGATCATAACAGTCCATATCGAACATGCTGGATTCGTTTTATGTAGACAAATAAAATAGGAAGTAAAAGCAAATTGCATACCACTCATTCCCTTTTGTAATTGTCGACAATATGTAACCACCAGGTCCTACAACTTTGGTAATTAAACAACTCTTCTTACCCACTTAAACAAGTCGACACCCACCCACAAGTAATCCATAAAATACGAAGGCAATGGAAGAAGAATATCACGAATTCAGTATTTTAATATCTCATCATCTTTCATTACATCATATCCTTTATCATCATCTTTGTCCCACCCATTTCTTTAAAAAAAAGTAAAACGCGTGGAACCCAAAAGCACTTGTCGATAGCTTTACTTTTGGGTGGGTCATGGTTTTTGAGAAAAAAAAATGATCCATGCGTCACTTATAATCCTAAAGGTTTACGTATATGTGTACACTTTCATATTTCTATAATCATCACCTTTATCAAGGTCCATCAATATCAATATCCAAGTTTGTGTCTGATCTTCATCGGAAAAAAAAAACGTACTAGTAGCAGTAGATGGATGTACATGATCTTCTTGTGGGTCGTGGTGGTTGTAGCTCGACAAATATTAAAAGAAAGCAAGGTGGTTAAAAGGTGACGGGTTGCCAAGGTGGTTCGAAATAAATGAGAAGAAGGAAGAAGTGTCAAGTGGTGGTTTTGAGTGACGATTTATGGTTTCGTGATTCCAACAGAAGAATGAAGAAAGAAAATGGATAGAGAGAGGAGAGATAGTTGTGACGGTTGTTTACATATAACGATAGCAAGCAACAACCGTGAACAATGACAATATTTAAGGTTCGATCCCAATGAATTTCTTATGAGTTTGGATGTCAACTAAATGAAGGTAAACAGAAATTTATGATGGTTTCAAAGTGGTGGTGTTTCAATATGTTTGAAATGGTTAAATGGTTTTCTAGTTGTTAATATTAAAGACGTTGATTATGGTTCTTGATGATGGTGGTTCTTGATTAAGAATAGGAGTGATAGATATAGAGAGGTAAAGGGGTGGTTCATGAATGACGAAGAATAGCAAGTAGTACAATGAAGAAAAAAATAAAACAGATAAAATATCTTTAGTTGATTTCGTACACTAAATGATTCTTGATGTCCAACGACATTAGCCAGAAAACAAAATTATAGATAGTTGATGTGGATGTGTAACAAAATTGAGATAGGAAGTACATAATTTTCTAATTTAAATAAGTAAAGCAGATTGATACTTGTACTGATTTTGGATTTGTTTTGAGATTTGGATATAGACATGTAACAGAATGAAGACCACAACAAAAATTCAATAAAGTTCAATAGATGCTTGAAACCTACTGCTTACGATCTTTCTTTATAAATTATATAATTAATATAAATATATAAGTATTTATAATAATTACATAAAATAATAATAATAATAATAATAATAAATAATAGTACTGATTTTCTAATAAATATATTTATATATATAACATCATATATATATATCTGTATATATATATTTATATTTATATATCACTACATATGTATATCTCTTTATATATTTATCTTTATAAATTTTAATTAATATAATTAATAAATAAATATAACTATAATATTAATGCTCTTAATAATATACATAATAATAATAATAATAATAATAATAATAATGAATGTAATAATAACGTGGCAACTATATTGTAACTTGTAATTAAGTTTAATATATTAATATCACACTTTTATATTTATGTAATATTTAATAGCTATATATATATATATATATATTTTGAATGTTTACTATTTATTACTATATACATATAATAACGGTTATGATATGGATAACAACGTCATTATCTTATATACTAATTTACATTTCTAATTTAACCATTAATCTGTATTTTATCTTTTCAAATTATTATGTGTGTGTATATATATATATATATATATATATATATATATATATATATATATATATATATATATATATATATATATATATATATATATATATTTATTTATATTTTATATATGTATATATATAAATATATAACTATTTACAACAATGGTTCGTGAATCGTCGGAGATAGTCGATGGGTAATTGGTTACATGAACATAGTTTCAAGATTTTTCGAGACTCAACATTACAGATCTTGCTTATCGTGTCGGAAACATATAAAGATTAAAGTTTAAATTTGGTCGAAAACTCCCGGGTCATCACAGTACCTACCCGTTAAAGAAATTTCGTCCCGAAATTTGAGTGAGGTCGTCATGGCTAACAATAAATATGTTTTCCTGACGAATATGAGTTGCTAAATAGAGTTTTATCATCATTGAGTAATGTGGATAAAATGACTCGATTAATCGAAGCGTATGAATGAAGCTATCTCAAAAGATCGAGATGAAGAAATGCAGATTTTCCATTACTTTTGACGTAGTCGCGATTGAATTTAGAAAATATGGTGCATCTTAACTTTTGACGTTGTCTTGGTCGAATTTAGAAAATAATATGCGTCATAACTTTTGACGTGGTCTTAGTTGAATTCCGGAATTCAAGGGATTTAAGAAAATCTTCGAAATCTAAAAGATTTGATTCTTCGGCGAGTAAGGAAATTAAGATCTCTATAATTAAATGCGATCATCTGTCTCGATTGCTTTGTCTGGTATTTCCATTATAAATTAACTTCTTCCGTTCTATTATTTTCACCATTCGTATACTTTCCTTCTTAGTTCATACATCCAAAAGATTGTGAAAATGCTTAATCCAGTTCTGATCCTTGTCCTTATCTTGATTATCGCAACAATCATTCTCCTTTTCCAACTTCCACCGGAGGAATCCGTTTATTTCTACCATGCTTTAGGGATTATTGTATTTATAATCCTCCCGTGTCCTTATATTGCTATATGCACTGATATCCACGGTTTGTAATTTCGGTGTTGTTGTTGGCTTTATATTTTCTCTTATATTTTGGAGCTCTTTGCCTTTTCATTATTCTCCCGGCCTCTAGTAAAGCGAGTAACGGTCCAGAATTCGTAAGTATGGAATTTCGAATAAACATCGTGTTCTAAATAAGAACTAATGTATTAGCACGATTTGATTTATCAAATTATCAGAATCACTGAGAATGGAACAATCAAGAATATATTTTCTTGATATGTTCAGAAGTTAATCAGAATGAATGAGTTATGTAATATGACACATGATGACGTTATAATCTGTGAATCATCATGTTCCATTTAGAAACTCAGCATGACTTACTGTAATATAATCACGTTGATCAAGTGTTATTATATTATACTAACTCATGCATCAGTTCTCAACATTACTTCAATAACATTCATATTTTAAGCTCGAAAGTTTACAGAATATAGGAATTAACAGTTTCTATATGATGTAACACTGATATCATGAAGAGATTAATAATTTCAAATAAGATTAGTTATGAAAATATATTCAGAAATATCGAGGATATTTATAATGAAAGATATGATAATATCTCGGAATATCTAAGATCAGAGGATGATAGAAACTATTGTCCGGAAGGGTTTAGAGTAAAGAGCAAGATATTCGCTAAAGACTTTAGCAGGCATTGAATCATTTGGATTCTTTGAAGTCAAACTTATTCTTTGTGATTTGTCCACGGCTTTCTTCATAGTTTCGCATAATTTGCTTTTCGGTACTAAATTTTCTATTGAATGTTTCCAATATAATGATACACAGGGAGCACGAAGAGGTATATAATCTCGGACGAGAATATTTATGAAAATATCCTCAGAAATATCGAAGATATTGATGATGATATTTTGGAATTTCTAATTTCGATGGTTGATGGAGAAAGATTTTTCCGCAAGATTTTAACATGACTTCGGAGCAAGATATTCTTTGAAGGTTTCATCGGATCCAGAATTACCTGGATTCTTTGAGTATATGGTATGGTCCTTGTATTTATCCTCGGTCTCCTTCGTGGTTAGCTCAATCCGTTTTCCAGTTCCAACTTTTCTGAGCTTTTCCAACATACCATTCTTTATCATCAAACTTTCGATGATTAAGGTTGTTTATGGTAGTGTACGATTTCTGCTGCTTCATTCAGCTTTTTCAACATTCAAAATATTGGTTTGTAGACTGAGTGCTTCTCAGAATTTCATAATGAAAGATCATAATTCTAAGAGATAAACGTTATACATATAACTGTTGGTGTAGATATGCTGTGAGTTTTCAAAGTATTGATTGCTGATTCCCGGTATTTGGTATGGCAGTTCTTGTTACAAGATGCGGATGAGTACATGATGAGACTTCAATAGATAAATATAGTGATTTGTCAGAGAGATTTAAGCCAAGGAGAAACGAGGTTGCTGGTACGTCTGCTGGTAATATGATGGATCATAAAAGGTTCCCCGGTAACAATAAAAGAGTACGCATATATATCAAAGTTATAATAAGGTTAATCCAAATGAAAAGTCGAAGTTGACTTGCTGGAGCTGTGATAAAATTTGCTAATTTGGAAATGGATTGCAAAGTTCTTTTCAGTAATAATAACGCTAAAGGAATTAGTACAGCTACGTGTTAAATGTTTACTTAGGTTCCGAGTGTTTTTAGGTGCGTAACTATATGCATCAATCTTTTCTCCCGTAAATAAAATGCGGTTGGTTCATCCTTTCGATTGAGGTGTTTCCAAGAATTACTAAAGGTTTGAACGCACGTTGTAATCGTCAAGATACAAATGAGGTTTAAGATGAAATCAAGTGGCAAACTTGAAGAATTTTTTAGTTTCATATGTTATAGTCAATATTTTAATTCATTTTAATTGTCTAATATTATTAGTCCATAATCGATAGTCCGCGATTGACAGTCCAATAATTTGTATATAGTTTAATATATAATATTTGAATTAATTAATACGTATCGTGACCCGTATATGTCTCAGACTCGATCACAACTCAAAGTATATATATTATTATAGAATCAACCTCAACCCTGTATAGAGAACTCGATCATTACTGCATATAGAGTGTCTATGGTGATTCCAAATAATATATATAGATGCGTCGATATGATATGTCAAAACCTTTTATACGTGTCCCGATATTTAAAGTGCGTAAATTTAAATAACAGAAATTAAATGACGATAAATTAAATTGCGATAATTTAATTGCGATAAATAAAGTGTAATCAGTTAGTTAGGAACAGTTAGCTGGAAAGAGTTAGCGTGGATTCTTAACAAAATTCTTCATAGTTAATTAGTCTGTTTCTAACAAATTTTATTTTATCAAATGTTTTCTTCATTATGCCACTTGTTGGATTCTGATAGGTCAAAATCCAAATTTAAAATTGAACGAAAATGGTTATTCTGCGGTGAACGGATACGTATATCGGTGGTTGTAAATAAGATAGTAAACGACTGTTGAATCAGATTCAAAGAATGAACGGTGTAATTTATTAATGTGAAATCTAAATATTCCTCGGGTATTACCTACCCGTTAAAATATTTTCACCATTAACACTTTGTACAAAAGAATTATTTTTAATTACAATCTTTATGAAAATATACTTACATATATATATTTTCTTCAGATGTAATTATGGATTTAATGAGATAATATGATATTAATCTCATTTGATTTAACGTTCGAACTATAATACATAATCTCTAAAACATTAGAGATTACATAATCGCCATGAAGAACGAAGATAATTGATGTAGAACGATACGTAGAACGATACGTAGAACGATACGTAGAACGATGTTTATGCACGAAGTATAGGATGAGACGTTGAGTCACGGATTGTTGATGATATTGATGTTGCTGGTGCTGTTGCTGAAGCTGGTACGTTTTGCACCATATGTTCCAAAGCTACAACTCGAACGCGAAGCTCGTTGACTCATTTCTCCGGAACGATTTTTTTTTTTTTTTATATAAACGAGCGGATGAATAAAGTTTAGAATTTGAGATAGTATTTAATCGTGACAAAATACTTTAGAGCTGAGAGAGAAAATGGTGTTTCGAATAGGTTCGTCAGTAAATGCTTCAGGTTCATCGCCAAGAGGTGAATTCGGTCGATGAAAAGGATCACCTTATTCTTGTATCCAATGATTAAGTAGACTACGAACCCATCAGATGAATTGGGGATGGCTGACGGATTGATTCATTCTGGTGACACCGCTTTCGAAGCTTAGGTGAATATCCATGTCAGAATAGCTATCGGAAACTGAGGGACTCGAACTGGTTGATGGATTCATCTTGTACGATCAGATGAAGTATTTTCGATAAGAAATAGATTATAGGATGTAGATTAGTACCCTGCAATACATAATTTACATATGTATAAATAATACTAAAATCCCATAAGTTACGGAGGAATCTACGAAATATGTTAGGCAAAGTCTACAGTAGCAGATACGCTAAGATATGAATTAGTAGATATGTTAAGATATGAATTTTGTCTACACACTATTCATGAAATCAATGCAGTAAGATGTGTCTAGACTAAGAATGATACACAAGTGATTCCCTAAGAATGATAAGCAGGAAATTTTCGACACTAAATTATAAGCAAAACTTTTGACATGCAGACACGGTCGAAGTCCAGACTCACTAATGCATCCTAACGACTTATCAGTTAGACACACTAATGCAGACATGGTTCGCTAAGACCACCGCTCTGATACCAACTGTGAAGACCCGTCCTAATCCATCCGGAAAAAGTCCATATCAATTATAAATGATCTACAACAGTTGATTACGTCGCGAGGTACTTGACCTCTATATGATACATTTTACAAACATTGCATTCGTTTTTGAAAAGACAATCTTTCATTACATCTAAAGTTTACAGACATGCATACAATTTCCTAATATATCCAACTATAATTGACTTAATAATGATCTTGATAAACTCAACGACTCGAATGCAACGTCTTTTGAAATATGTCATGAATGACTCCAAGTAATATCTTTAAAATGATCAAATGCACAGCGGAAGATTTCTTTTATACCTGAGAATAAACATGCTTTCAAGTGTCAACCAAAAGGTTAGTGAGCTCATTAGTTTAACATAAATAATCATTTCATAATTTTAATAGACCACAAGATTTCATATTTTCATTTCACATAAACATACGTCCCATGCATAGAGACAAAATATCATTCATATGGATTGAACACCTGGTAACTGACATTCACAATATATATATAAGAATATCCCCATCATTCCGGGATCCTCCTTCGGACATGATATAAATTTCGAAGTACTAAAGCATCCGGTACTTTGGATGGGGCTTGTTGGGCCCGATAGATCTATCTTTAGAGTTCGCGTCAATTAGGGTGTCTGTTCCCTAATTCTTAGATTACCAGACTTAATAAAAAGGGGCATATTCGGTTTAATAATTCAACCATAGAATGTAGTTTCGAGTACTTGTGTCTATTTCGTAAAACAGTTATAAAATCAGCGCATGTATTCTCAGTCCCAAAAATATATAGAGTAAAAGGGAACAAATGAAACTCACCGTATTGTATTTTATAGTAAAAATACATATGACGACATTGAACAACTAAACAATGTAGGGTTGGTCTCGGATTCACGAACCTATATCATGTATATATATATTAACACATATAATGGTAATCGAACAAATTTATATATATATAAAATTTTTTATTAGTTGTTATTTTAGTAACTGATATATTTCATTAATGGCTTAGTTAACTATATTTAATTTATATATTTTGGATAAATACTTAGTATTTATTATACAAATATCAGTATAGTTATGTTATATGTAATAAATATATTTTCCTTATATATATAATATTTATTGAGTAAGTTTAATAATTGTAATCTTACTAGTGATAATGAAAATAACAATTTTGATAATAATAATAATAATAATGGCCAATTTGTTTGTAGTAATAATAATATTGTAATAATGATAAATAAAGTAATGTAAATAAAATTTTGTAAAAAAAAACATGTAAATGAATGTAATAATAATGATAGTAATAATTGTAATTATAATGTTAATTTTTAATGTTAATGATAATAATAATAATAATAATAATAATAACAAAATTTTGAAATATAACCTTTGAAGAACAAGTCTAAAAAAAAAGAAACTACGCCACGGCCTGGGCTCGAACTCGAGACTCCTCGCTAATAGATATAGCACTCTAACCATCCCCCCGTTTCTTCATTTTTTTAATT